>NW_016107324.1:3610600-3611954 GCF_001604975.1 Cebus imitator
AGAGATGTGGTTTTACTATGTTGGCCAGGATGGTCTTGATGTCTTGACCTTGTGATCCACCCCCCTCAGCCTCCCAAAATGCTGGGATTACAGGCTTGAACCACCACACCCAGCCTGACCCACAGTGCCAGGCCTGACCCTGTCTCTTAAAAAAGAAAAACGTGGGAGATTGGCCTACTCACATGTAGATCTGTCAAATCAGAGTCTCTGGGAATGGGATTGGCTCACCAGCAGGATTAAAATCTTCCTAAGTGATTTCAACATGCAGTCAAAGTTGAGAGACACCAGTTTATCTAAAGATGGCTGGGGTCAGACCTCTGGGTGACAGGCACCTTCTTCCAACTGGATACGCTAGAAACGGGCTCTTTCCTTAGGGAAGTACTCATGGATACTGCTAAATACTAACTCTGAATGCACTTAGGATGTACTGAGAGAACACAAAATAAGAGGACAAGATAGCTAAGGAGGGCTAGAAGGATAAATTGAAAGAAAAAATCAAGGCCAGGTGCAGTGGCTCATGCCTGTAATCCCAGCACTTTGGGAGGTCAGGAGTTTGTGGCCAGCCTGGCGAACACGCCGAAACCCTATCTCTACTAAAAATAAAAAATCCCATCTCTACTTAGCTGGGTGTAGTGGCCTGTGCCTTGTAATTCTAGCTACTCAGGAGGCTGGGGCAGGAGAATCCCTTGAATCCAGGAGGCAGAGGTTGCAGTAAGCCTAGATCACGCCATTATACTCCAGGCTGGGTGACACAGTGAGACTCCGTCTCACACACACACAAAAAATCTAATTCAGCCAGGTGTGGTGGCTCACGCCTGTAATCCCAGCACTTTGGAAGGCTGAGGCAGATAGATCACAAGGTCAGGAGTTTGAGACCAGTCTGATCAACATGGTAAAAACCCTGTCTCTACTAAAATTACAAAAATTAGCTGGGTGTGGTGGCACCAGCCTGTAATCCCAGCCACTCAGGAGGCTGAGGCAGGAGAATCCCTTGAACCCAGGAGGTGGAGGTTGCAGTGAGCTGAGCACATGCCATTGCATTCCAGCCTGGGCAACAGAATAAGACTCCATCTCAAAAAAGAAAAAAATCTGTAATCCCGGCACTTTGGGAGGCCGAGGCGGGTGGATCACGAGGTCAAGAGATGGAGACCATCCTGGTTAACATGGTGAAACCCTGTCTCTACTAAAAATACAAAAAATTAGCTGGGCATGGTGGTGCGTGCCTGTAATCCCAGCTATTCAGGAGGCTGAGGCAGGAGAATTGCCTGAACCCAGGAGGCGGAGGTTGCGGTGAGCTGAGATCGCGCCATTGCACTCCAGCCTGGGTAACAAGGGCGAAACTCCGTCTCAAAAA
>NW_016107324.1:3613156-3615429 GCF_001604975.1 Cebus imitator
AAAAAAAAAAAAAAACAAAGTTTAAAAGAAAAAAAAAATCTTAATTATTTTATCTTTGAACTTGTTTTGTAAGCAAAATTCCATGGTACAAAGAAGTATGAGCAGGAGCGGAAGCAATAAACCCACAGCAGGGTGGGACTCCGGCCTGCGGGCAACCAGGCCAACGGGGGCAGGGCAGGTGCTGGAGAAATTATTCAGGCACCCAGTGTGCAGGCGCAGGCCTGGGGGTGGGGCGAGGCTGGGACCTAAGTCGGAGTAGCTGTGGCCACTGTAGTGGCCCAAGGGCTGCGGGCGGGAGGAGGTCTGCGTGTCTCTATCTCTGGAGTCAGTCCCTGTAGCACCTTGCCCGCCTGTCAGTTCACACAGGGCAACTGTTGTCAGTAAATCATTACAAAACGGAATCCTCTGTGTGGACACTGCCATCAAGCAGATCAGGGGTTACTGGACTTCTGCAATGAGTTTAGACTCTAATTTTGAAAACTGCTATAGCATTGCAAAAGTGAATATCCACAGGCTTGGAAATAGATATTTATTTTCTTTCTTTTGAGATGGGGTTTTGCCATGTTGGCCAGGCTGGTTTCAAACTCCTGACTTCAGGTGATCGCCCACATCGGCCTCTCAAAAAAAAGTGCTTTTTTTTTTGAGATCGGGATTTGCCATGTTGGCCAGGCTGGTCTTGAACTCCTGACCTCAGGTGATAGGCCTGCCTCAGCCTCCCAGTGGGTGGATCACCTGAGGTCAGAAGTTTGAGACCAGTCTGGCCAACATGGTAAAACTGTCTCTGCTAAAAATACAAAAAATTAGCCAGGCGTGGTGTCAGGCACCTGTAATCCCAGCTTCCTGGGAGGCTGAGGCAGGAGAATCGCTTGAACCCAGGAGGTGGAGTTTGCAGTGAGCCAAGATCATGCCCATTGGACTCCAGCCTGGGTAACGAGAGCAAAACTTTGTCTCAAAAAAAAAAAAAAAAGCCGCGCGCTGTGGCTGGCTCACGCCTGTAATCCCAGCACTTTGGGAGGCTGAGGCAGGCGGATCACCTGAGGTCAGGAGTTTGAGACCAGCCTTACCAATATGGAGAAACCCTGTCTTAAAAGAAAAAATAATTCAGTTCACTTACAGGACTTGGCCACCTTTGTCTAAAGTTCACCATGAAAGAATGAACCAGAAGATCCAAGTATATGGGTAAGCAAGGCACCTGCCCTAGTTTCCTCCTAATGCTTCCCCTGATAAAGCTAGCTTTTATTTTTTGCTGTGATAAAGTGATGAACACTGTTGAGAGGGTAAGATATTTAGCATGCAAAGGAGTAAATATTCAGACCTAATAATTGTAGTGGGTTGAATGGTGGCCCCTCAAAAGGTATGTCAATGTCCTAAACCCATTAATATTACCTTATATGAAAAAAAGGGAGGTCAACGCAGTTAGATTGCTTGATCCCAGGAGTTCCAGACCAGCCTTGGCTCACTGCATCCAGCCAATGTTCTATATCGTTTTCCTTTTTTTTTTTTTTTCCTGAGGCAGAGTTTCACTCTTGTTGCCCAGGCTGGAGCGCAATGGCGTGATCTTGGCTCACTGCAACCTCCGCCTCCCGAGTTCAGGTGATTCTCCTGCCTTAGCCTCCCAAGCAGCTGGGATTACAGGCATGAGCCACCACGCCTGGCTAATTTTGTATTTCTTTTTAGTAGAGATGGGGTTTCTCCATGTTGGCCAGGCTGGTCTTGAACTGCCAACCTCAGATGATCCTCCCACCTCAGCCTCCCAAAATGCTGGGATTACAGGTGTGAGCCACAGCACCTGGCCATCTCCAATATTTTCTAGCAGTAAAGTCTGTAGTCTCTTAATAGGTAGAGGGTGGTGGTAACAGGCGGCTCACATTGGAGCTAGACTGTCTGGACTTGAAAACTTCTCTGCTCTTCTATTAGCCATGTGTCCTTGAAAAAGGCATTTAAACTTTCTATGCCTCAGTGTCCACATCTGCAAAATGGGAAAGGTAGTAATAGTCCTTACGTAATTAGATTGTTTGTAGAATTCAAGGAGATAATATGTGTGAAGTGCTTAGAACAGTGGTTGGCACATAGTGAGTCATATGTAAATGTTCACCATTGTTATTTTCTCAAAAGCAGAATTTTCTTGCTCTGTAATTGTTTGTAATGGTAGAAAAAAAATAGGCAGGCCGGGCGCGGTGGCTCAAGCCTGTAATCCCAGCACTTTGGGAGGCCGAGGCGGGTGGATCACGAGGTCAAGAGATCGAGACCATCCTGGTCAACACGGTGAAACT
>NW_016107324.1:3615984-3623159 GCF_001604975.1 Cebus imitator
AAAAAAATAGGCAATAAATGTACGAGTAGGAAAATGGTTAAATTAAGGTGTTAACGTGTGCTAATTTTCTAGGGCTGCTTTAACAAAGAATCACAAATTGAGTGGCTTAAAATTACAATATTAATTAATTTATTTATTTGAGACAGAGTCTCACTCTGTCACTCAGGGTGGGGTGCAATGGCGTGATGTCAGCTCACGGCACCCTCTGCCTTCCTGGTTCAAGCGATTTTCCTGCCTCAGCCTCCCGAGTAGCTGGTACCACAGGCACGCACCGCTACGCCCAGCTAACTTTTCTATTTTGAGTAGAGATGGGGTTTCACCATGTTGCCCAGGCTAGTCTCAAAGTCCTGACCTCAGGGGATTCACCCACCTCGGCCTCCCAAAGTGGTGGCATTTCAGAAGTAAGCCTCCATACCTAGCTGACAATAATTTATTCCTCAGTTTTGGAAACTAGAAGCTCAAAATCAGGATGTCATTGGGACTATGCTCACTCTTTAAGGTTTTAACCTCTCTAAAATTTTAAGGAAAAAGTCTGTCGCATACCTCTCTCTTAGTCTCTGATGTTTCTGACAATTCTTGGCATTCCTTGGCTGGTAGCTATGGAATTCCAATCCCTACCTCCGTTGTCACATGGCATCTTCCCTCTGTCTCTCTACTCTTCTTCTTCTTTTTTTTTTTTTCAGAGACCATGGTCTTGCTCTGTCCCCCAGGCTGGCGTGCAGTAGTGTGAACCCAGCTCACCCCCACCCGGGCCTCCTTTTCTTAGAAGGACAGTAGTTAGTGGAATAGAGGCCTGCCTTACTCCACTATGGCTTCACCCTAACTGATTACACCTGCAACAACTCTATTTCCAAATAAGTTCACATTCCAAGATACTGAGGATTAGGACTTTTTATCTTATCTTTTTGGGGAGACACAATTCAACCCATAGCAGTCTGTCTATTACAAAGCCATTTAAAGTCATACTTTCTGGCCGGGCGAGGTGGCTCAGGCCTGTAATCTCCACACTTTGGGAGACTGAGGTGGGTAAATAACCTGAAGTCGGGAGTTTGAGACCAGCCTGGCCAGCATGGTGAAACTCCATCTCTACCAAAAATACAAAAATTAGCTGAGTGTGGTGGCAGGTGCCTGTAATCCCAGCTACGTTCAGGAGGCTGAGGCAGGAGAATCGCTTGAACCTGGGAGGCAGAGGTTGCAGTGAGCCAAGATTGCTCCACTGCATTCCAGCCTGGGCAACGGAGCAAGACTCCTCAAAAAAAATAAAGAGTTACACTTTTTAATTCTCCTTCTTGGAATCATTGCCCTTAGATAAATACTCATGTGTGGGTACAAATAGGATATTTATTGTGGTGGTGTTCGTAATAGAGAGAAATTGGAAATAATCTCATATTCAACAGTAAAGGATAGACAGATTTCCTATTTCTAGGCAGATCTGGGTTTGCTGAGTAGAAAACCAGGAAAAACGTATTTCAGAACAATGGGTATTTCGTCCTTGGATTTCTTCTCTTCTGTCTCATAGCTTTAATAATGATCTCTATGTGGACAAATCTTATATTTATATCTTCAGCCTGGACCTCTTCCCTGAGCCCAGATTCTGCCCAGCATCTCCACTATGAGGTCAAACAGGCATCCCAAATTTACTTCGTCCAAAAACAAATTCATGAGATTCCTCCATACCTTGCTCCACCCACAACTTCCCTATCTGTTAATGCCATTCTAATCTTCAGCTGCTCACTCAAATATATGCAAACAAGCAGGTATTCGGGGGAGAAGAGGAGGCCTTGGCGTCATCCTTCTCTTGTCTCTTACCCCACATTGAATCCTTGAATGGGACCAGTAGCTGTCGGAGGCTCCTAACATCCTCTCTCTGGTGGACGTTATAGTATCCTCCTCATCAGGCTCCCTTTTTCCGCCCTGGCCTTCCCTCCCAACCCTCACCAGTACTGTCTGTTCTCAATACCACAGAGACACTGATCTTTTTATTTTATCTTTGAGACCCAGTCTCACTCTGTCCCCCAGACTGGAGGGCAGGGGCATGATCACAGCTCACTGCAGCCTCAGCCTCTTCAGGCTCATGCGATCCTCCCACCTTAGCCTCCTGAGAAGCTGGGACTACAGGAATGCACCACCATGCCTGGCTAAATTTTTTGTATTTTTTGTGCATACAGAGTTCACCACATTGGCCAGGCTGGTCTTAAACTCCTGGGCTTAAGTGATCTGCCTGCCTCGGACACTCAGAAAGTGCTGGGATTGCCAGGCATAGTGAATCACACCTGTAATCTCAGCACTTTGGGAGGCTGAGGCAGGCGGATCACAAGGTCAAGAGATTGAGACCATCATGGCCAACCTGGTGGTTGGCCCATGGAGAGGGAGGCTGAGACAGAGGGGGAGGGCTGCTGTGGAGGGGGAGGCTGAGACAGAGGAATTGCTTGAACCCAGGAGGCGAGGTTGCAGTGAGCCGACATCAGGACACTGCACTCCAACCTGGATGACAGAGCTAGACTCCTCTCAAAAACATTTGAGGCTAGGGTTTGAGACCAGTCTAGACAACATGGTGAAACCCTGTCCCTACAAAAAATACAAAAATTAGCCAGGCATGGTGGCGCATACCTGTAGTCCCAGCTATTCAGGAGACTAAGAGCGGAGGATCATTTGAGCCTGGGGGGCAGAGGTTGCAGTGAGCTGAGATAGCACCACTGCATTCCAGCCTGGGTGACAGAGACTCTGTCTCAAAGGTAAGTAAGTAAATAAAAGTAAGACATAAAAAATGAAAACATGAACAACTAATTTTCCTGGGCAAAAACAAAAAGACAACTGTCTTGACCTTCATTTCCAACCCTAAAGACCACTGTACCTTTACTTAGCCAAATGACTGGATGGAAAATGATTGCACTTTCAGCCAAGAAATGTAGTGCTAGGATCTTTTGTTTTAGCTCAATCTTTTTCTTTTCTTTTCTTTTGAGACGGATTTTCACTCATGTTACCCAGGCTGGAGTGCAATGGCGCGATCTCGACTCACCGCAACCTCCGCTTCCTGGGTTCAGGCAATTCTCCTGCCTCAGCCTCCTGAGTAGCTGGGATTACAGGCACGCACCACCATGCCCAGCTAATGTTTTGTATTTTTAGTAGAGACGGGGTTTCACCATGTTGACCAGGATGGTCTCAATCTCTTGACCTCGTGATCCACCCGCCTCGGCCTCCCAAAGTGCTGGGATTACAGGCTTGAGCCACCGCGCCCGGCCTTTTTTTTTTTTTTTTTTTTTTTTTAAATAAAGACGGGGTTTCACCATGTTGGTCAGGCTGGTCTTGAACTCCCGACCTCAGGTGATCCGCCCGCCTTGGCCTCCAAAGTACTTGGATTATAGGCATGAGCCACCATGCCCGGCCTGAGCTCAATCTTTAGAAATGACATAAATATTGGTATTGGAAGGAAACCATATAGTACTTTTAGATTAAAATCCTGAGGATTCTTTTTTTTTTTTCAAGATGGAGTTTCACTCTTGTCACCCAGGCTGAAGCGCAATGGCGTGATCTCGGCGCACCGCCTCCTGGCTTCAAGCGATTCCCCTGCCTTAGCCTCCCCAGTAGCTGGGATTACAGACATCCACCACCATGTCGGCTAATTTTGTATTTTTAGTAGAGATAGAGTTTCACTATGTTGGCCAGGCTGGTCTCAAACTCCTGGTCTCAAGTGATCCGCCCACCTCAGCCTCCCAAAGTGCTGGGATTATAGGTATGAACCACACCTCGCCCAGCCACAAAGAGGCTCTTAAATTTCATCAAGATTATGCTCTTGATTTTGGTTTTGATTTAGATTAAAAAAAAATGATAGCAGGTTGAAGTGAGCCAAGATGGGGTCACTGCACTCCAGCCTAGGGGATAGCGCGAGACTCCATCTCAAAAAAAAGATAGCTATACCAGCAGGTACATGAGCCAGATACAATTATGTAGTGTCTCCTTCTAAAGAGAGAAGCTTTGCCCACTGGGATTGAATCTTATTAACCTTGGCCTAATTGTGGTCTTGAGCCGTCACTCATTTATTATTTATCTTAATAACCTCTAACCTGGTTCTCTATCCATTTTAAACAAACAAGACAGCCCTAAGGGCTCTCTTAAGCCACCTAAAATACAGACATTCTTCATTTACCCTAGATCCCTAGGCCCTCTCCTTACAAAAAATGGCTGAACCTGGAGGGACCAGCAGCAGAATTCTTGAGCTAAATAAGCTTTAATGTTTACGTTCTTTAAGAAATCCAAGATATGACGAAGGTCTAATATCCTGAAATATATAAAATAAAAATAATTAAAAAAAAAAAAGAAAGAAAGAAATCCAAGACTAAAAAGCTATTGAGCTGGGTGTGGTGGCTCACGCCTATAATCCCAGCACTTTGGGAGTTGGGCGGTTCAAATTTAGGAGTTTGAGACCAGCCTGGCTAACAGTAAAACACCATCTCCACTACAATTACAAAAAATTATCTGGGCATGGTGGCGGGTGCCTATAATCCCAGCTACTTGGGAGGCTGAGGAAGGAGAATCGCTTGCCTGGGACTTGGAGATTGCAGCTAGCCGAAATCCTGCCACTGTACTCTAGCCTGGGTGACAGTGCGAGACTCCATCTCAGAAAAAAAAAAAGAAAGAAAGAAAAGAAAAAGAAAAAGAAAAAAAGCTACTGAAATCTTGGGGGTGTAATTTCGGGCATGTGTTAGCAGATGCTGGAGGACTTCCAGGGCTTGCCTTCTTTGCCTGCCCATCAGGATGGGCCCCTAGTCATTGGCACTGTTTCCAGAGTCAAGATGGAAAGCAATCAAACATCAGTAGGGTGCTAGAGCTGTACCTACAATTGCCATTATACAACACTGCACGCATCCAGTCCTCTAAATTGCGAACAGCTAATTTAAGAATATCTTGCCAAGGTTACTGGTTAATTGTACCCTATTCTCTGTATCTTCCTCTTGCCCGGAGGCCATTTCAGCTAGTCACCAAGGTGTATTTTCCATCTTTCCTGTATCTCTGCACAGAGGGACATTGGCCCAACCATGCCTCCCTTCTCCGTCTTTCACTGGCAGGGGTTTTCTTACAGATGTAAACACAATCTTTTTGCCTGCCTCAGCTTCCCTCTGTTCTCCAGGTCATACTTTGAAGGAGTGGGGGAGGGGGAATCTCTTTAATCCTCACTCTACCTCACTTTTGTTCTAGAAAGCCTTCTAGAAAGAAGACTTTAAGATAACTCATGCGGAGCTTCCTAAACTCGCCAGAGGAGAAGAGGCACCTGGGCTGCTGGTTAAAATACTGACTCTCAGGCTCTACTGAGTGACTCCAGGGAATGGGTTCTGCGAATCATTCATTTTAATCAGGACCTCAGGTTATTTTTTTATCACTAGGATAGTTTTGGAAACAGAGGTCTAATCCAGTGCTTCTCGAACTTTAGCATGCCTCCGAATCCCCTGAAGGCCTATTGAAATCCAGATTTCAGGTCGCCTGGGAGTTTCAGCTTCAGTAAGTCTGGGGTAGGGCCCGGGAATTTGCATTTCTAATCAGATCTAATCAGATCCCAGGTGATGCTGATGCTGTTGATCAGGGAACCCCACCCTCTGAACCACTGATTTGTCCAGTGGCTTCATTTGAAAGTGAGTTATCTAGCCATGAAGGGATTTAGGCATCCCGACTGAAATGATAAGAATAGTGCTAGGTCAGTAATTAAATACACTAACTGAAGGACACTTGCTAGAAAACAAATCGCCCCTGACTGCAAACCTCCTGCGCAAGCCCATAACCGTCTCTAATTAAATCTGCTTTTCTCAAGCACTGGAATTACTGATGAATATACCCATTTCTTATCCTTTTATTTTTACAGTTTTTAATTTCATTTTGCTTTCTAGCCTTTTTTTGGTTGCAAATTAGCAAAATGAGTGTGGTCCTGGCAAGAGAACTTCACGACTATTGTAAATATATATATATATTTTTAGACAAAGTTTCACTTTTGTTTCCCAGGCTGGAGTGCAGTGGCCTGATCTAGGCTCACTGCAACCTCCGCCTCCTGGGTTCAAGTGATTCTCCTGTCTCAGACTCCCGGGTAGCTGGGATTACAGGTACCTGCCACCACGCCTAGCTAATTTTTTGTATTTTTAGTAGAGACGGGGTTTCCTTATGTTGGCCAGGCCTGTCTTGAACTCCGGATCTCAGGTGATCCTCCCGCCTCGACCTCCCAAAGAGACAGGCGTGAATCACTTCGCCCAGCCTCTTAATATAGTTTCATTGGAAAAAGTTATTCTAATTCCAAACAAATGAGCTTTGAAGAAACTTTGGGAACACAGCTTGCTGACTCCGGCACAGTGCAGTGTGTGTTTTGGTAGGTTCATTGCAGACTGTGGGAATGGTGCAAGAACTAAGCTAGTAACTGGAAGCAGAGTGCATCAGCCAGCATTTTGCTGATCAATTACGTATTGATGCGTTTGCTCCTGTAAGTAGGTCTTTGGGGAGTGACTAAAAAGAGATCCAATACTTGGATGCTGTGCTACTTTGCAGACATTATGAGAGTGAATAAAACTCATTACCTTTTAGCTTCTTAGCTGCCTTCTGGCAAGCGACAAAACACTAATTTACTCTAGCATAGCCTTCTCTCTCTGTGTGTGTGTGTGTGTGTGTGTGTGTGTGTGTGTGTGTGTGTTCTTGCAAGCAATTAAAATAACTTTCATGAAAAACAGTGAAGAGTGAAAATGGGTTATCAACATTTATCAGCAACTTATTTGTGGAATCGTATGGTTTCAGTGCACTGTTATGTTGATTCTACTTTCTAAGATGTCTGCTTCTTGGAATGTAAATCTCATCAAGAGAGGTTGTGGTAACCTCACATGCATTTATAGATAAATATTTTCATTTATTGCCAAGGACTTATGAGGAACATTAGAATGCACAGCTGTGGTTGGTGGGCAAGGGGAGAAGAGAAGGAGAATTATGAAAATGTTAATTATTGTTTCATGGGGTGAAGGGTGCAAAATTTGCAAAATTAAAATAATTTAAGGAAAGGGAAAGCGCAAATGGCCTTTTTAAGATCTTTAGGCAGGGCCGGGCGCGGTGGCTCAAGCCTGTAATCCCAGCACTGTGGGAGGCCGAGGCGGGTGGATCACGAGGTCAAGAGATCGAGACCATCCTGGTCAACATGGTGAAACCCCGTC
>NW_016107324.1:3623369-3628261 GCF_001604975.1 Cebus imitator
CTTTAGGCAGAAAAGTTTCAATGCATTACACAGGGAAAAAAAATATTAGAGATTCACATTAATTGATAGCACAAATTGAGCTGTGTTGTCGATACTTTTTAAAAGGTGTTTCTGTAAATATTGGGAAAATATAATAAATAGTCAAACAGGAAATTTAGATGTAAATTAAACTTGCAAGAACTAAGCAAAAGTAATCAGAATTAAAGAAAAAATGTAATAAAGCTAAAGTTCTGGTTTCAAAGATGCTTCTTTTTAAATCTTTTTTTCAGGAGACTTATACACTTAATTTTTATCCATTAATGTCAGAGATGGGTCTCTAAGATTCTGCTTTGTACATGATACAGGAAAATAATTCAAAAATGGGTTTTTCTGTTTAGTATAACATTGTGGATGGCATAGGGGTGAGATGCCAGGGAATGAAATGAAAGATCAGGTGTTTAGGAGGCTGTGCCTCAGAAAAAATTTGTAAGAGGCACACAGTACAGACAATCTTGGCTGAGTAGATGCATTGAAAGAATAACCTGCATCTTGCTTGCACATCTTTATCTTTACTGGAAAAAAAAACGATGATGGTCAACAGTTTGTAAATTTTCAAAATAATTTCAAACATTGTTTATTATGTGCTTATTATACATAATACTACAGAAATATGTGTAAAATAACCTACCTTCCCCCCTGACAATATTTATTGAATCAGATTAGCTCTTCCATTCCCATTTTCATCGGAAAACTAAGGTAGAGTATGAATAAATGACTACGTTTCCTGGAAAATTAATTGGGAGTTGTAGCCAGTGAATCTTGAGTACATGCCATGCTTTCTCAGGCTTTCTCTCTGTGGACTTATAAAAATGTTTATTTTATAGCTACTGAAGTAAGCTGCACCTGTTTAAGAATAAAATTTGATGTTAGATTTTGGCATTCAATAGAAGCTGTTAGGTAATCATTCTTTTAGAGGAAAAAGTATTGCACACAAATGCTTCATGTTTCCTTTGTGGTCCTATGAATCCATTCATTGATGAATGTCTCATGAAAAAATAAAAAGGTCAGAATGGACTTTCTGGCATATAGACCCAGCTAGTTAATAATCTACAGATTGGACTTGTCTGTTCTTTTAGGAAAGACCTGGCCCAAACGCCAAGACCTAATCAATCTAATTAGTACGTGTTAAAATAATTGTAGTTGCTGCATTGAGGTTAGCAGTGAGCGACACTGATGATTTGGGGAGTGATCATAGCCGGGGTGGGGGGCTGGGGGGAGCAAGCTTTTAAAATCTTTAAAGGTTTTCAGAGTTTTATGCCTCATTGTAATCGTGCAAAGATGAGGCAGGGACCCGTGACTCACTTTGGCTCTTTGTGCTAAAGGGGTCTCTATTTAGGTTAAAACGAAGCACTTAGCCCATGTTTTAAACAATGAAAGGTACTTAGGCTCTAATACCTTAACCCTGCAGAGCTATTGTCTACTTGCAAGTATATTCTATAGGCCTTGCACTCAAGATTGATCTATGTAAATAAGAAAACCTTTTGTTAAGTAAATTTAGGAATGCAAATAAATATGCAAGAAAAAGAAGCAATTAAAAAATCTTTAAGTTAAATTACTAGTCATTCAAGTAATAAAGCAATCGAGAAAAAAATAGAAATGTATGTGGGTTGTAAATGTGTATTTATTGAGTTGCAATATATTCTTTAGTTTAAAAAGCATCTGCGTGAGGGAAGGGGAGAGAAAAATAAGTGAATAAAAAGCACTGGGTGAAACAGAATCGCACCACTTGTAAATTTGATTGGGAGCAGGTAAACTGAGTTAAATACTTAGTCATACACATCAATCATTTTTCTATTTTCTGAACATAATTAGAGTGTGCCAGATACAGCCGAGTCATTCACAATTTATTTTTCTGTTACTTTATGTAAAGACACCAGGTAAGCATCAAAAAATGTCTTAAATTTACTGGGGAAAATTTCAAGAAGTTTATGTTCTACTTTTGTCACCTTTGGCAATCATAACTATGGGGCGGTAATTTTATCCTATATTTTTAAGATGAGGCAAATCTCAATGACATTTTTCTTGTACATATTGATGTTTTCTAATGGGTTCATGAAGTATGTGAACAGGAAGCTTTTCTTAGCTTTCTGTGGGGCCAAGGCCAGCAGGCCTTCATCCTATCCCCCTCAGGCTTACAATGAATGTGTGACCTTGGGCAAGTCAATTACCCTCTCAATGCTTCTGTCTCTTCCGCTGTAAACTGGGAATAATAAACGTAATACTAAATCAGAAAAATGCTGCTTGGATTGAAGAGACTAATGCAAAATACCCAGCCGTGTGCTTGACTTGCTCAATAGAGTATGTTTATTATTTTTTGGTAAATATCTTATTAGACATGAAAGTTATGCTTAATATTCGTGAACTTGTAAAATCTTTGCTGCGTTTTCTAGTAGAGACCATAACATTTACTGAGTATTTGCTTAGGGTTTGGGGTTCTTTAGATGCCTTTTCTCATTTGATTTTCACAGTCATTCCATGAGGCAGGAATTATTACGGTCATTACGTGTAGGGAGTAAACTGTCCAAGGCCACATGTTGTGGCAGAGCTGGGATGCGGTTCCCGGTCTATCTGGCTCAGTACTGGGCACATACCCAACTGTGTGTCGTCACTATGGATTGGCCCTCAGCCCTTTTCCATCCTTATATGCTGTCCCTGAGTGAATTCATTCATTTCTGTGCCTTTCCCTGCCAGTGATGATTCTGTAGTTACAGCCAGATCTTTCTCCTGTGCTCCAGACCTATTATTTCTAAATGCATACTCTTTAGATCTCAATTTGAACTTCTTTCCCAACTAACTGTCCCTCCTGAATTCTCTATTGCCACTTAATGGTTTATTGTCACTTAATGGCAGTACCAGAAACTTGGGAGTGACCCAGGATCCTGGGTCTGTCTTTCCTTTGTCTTCCATATCCAATTCATTGGTCATCAGATCCTGCCCCATTTCAACTTCAAAGTAGCTCTCAAATTTTCCCTCTTCCAGCTAAGAGTCATTACCTTAATTCAGAGTCCCCACCCCTTGGCCCGTTTTTTAGAGACAGTATCCTTCTTTCTCAGCCTCCAAAACCACTGGGTTTATAGGTGTGAGACACCGTGCCCGGGCCAGTTTGTACTTCCTCCTCCTCCTCCTCCTCCTCCTCCTCCTCCTTTTTCTTCTTCCTCTACAGGGTCTTCCCACATCCCGAGCTCATCTAATTTTTGTATTTTTTGTAGAAATGAAGATTTTCCATGTTGCCAGGCTGGTCTCGAACTCCTGGGCTTAAGCAATCCACCTGCCTCCCAGAGTGCTGGGATTTCAGGGGTGAGCCATTGCACCTGGCCAGTTTGTACTTTTTTTTTTTTTTTTTTTGAGACGGAGTTTCGCCCTTGTTGCCCAGGCTGGAGTGCAATGGTGCGATCTCGGCTCACCGCAACCTCCGCCTCCTGGGTTCAGGCAATTCTCCTGCTTCAATCTCCTGAGTAGCTGGGATTACAGGCACACGCCACCATGCCCAGGTGAATTTTTGTATTTTTAGTAGAGACGGGGTTTCACCATGTTGACCAGGATGGTCTCGATCTCTTGACCTCGTGATCCACCTGCCTCGGCCTCCCAAAGTGCTGGGATTACAGGCGTGAGCCACCGCGCCCGGCCCAGTTTGTACTTTTTAAAACTAAGGTGACGCTGCCCATCTTGGACACACACTGGGCTTGCTAACTCTATGACCTTAGGCAAAAGTTGGCTAAGTTCCTCTCCTGTAAAATGGAGTTGATAACAGCGGTCTCATAGGATTGCTGTGAAGATTAAATGAAGGCCTGACGCAGTGGCTCATGCTTGTAATCCTAGCACTTCGGGAGGCTGAGGCGGGTGGATCACCTGAAGTCAGGAGGTCAAGACCAGCTTGGCTAGTATGGTGAAACCCTGTCTCTACTAAAAAAATACAAAAATTAACCAGGTGTGGTGGCGTGCGCCTGTAATCCCAGCTGCCCCGGAGGCTGAGGCAGGAGAATCAGGGGAGAGGCAGTTGAAACTCTTACTTTTCTTTTCTTTTTGTTTCTTTTCTTTTCTTTTTTTAAGACTGGGTGTCGCTCTGTTGCCCTGGCTGGAGTGTAGTGGCCTGATCTCAGCTCACTGCAACCTCTGCCTCCTGAGTTCAAGTGATCCTTGTCCCTCAGCCTCCCATGTAGCTGGGATTACAGGTAGGTGCCCACAACCACACCGAGGTAATTTTTGAGATCAGCCTGGTCTTGAACTCCTGAACTCAAGTGATCCTCTGGCCTTTGGCTTCTTCAAGTGCTGAGATTACAGGCGTGACCCACCACACCCGGCAGAAGCTCTAGCTTCATTCAAACCATGTGGTGTGAGCAACTGGTTTCATATTGTTGCAAAGAGCCAAGCGCATAGCACGAGGTGGCTAGAGATACTTCCTACAGCCTGTGGTCTCAGGCTATGGGAATAATGAGGAGCTGTGTTCACAAATGAAGTGGCAGAGCAGAGACAACAACCAGGCACACGCATAGCCAGAGAAGGAGCAAAATCCAGAATGCTTATGCCTGGCCAGGCATCACGAGTTAGCAGAAAACTTGCAAATATTGAGATCTGAGTAATATGAGGGAATTTCTGCTTCTTTATTCCGTTTACAGACCTAAAGATTGTTGGATATTATTTCTTTTTACTCAAATTTTTATTCTAGTAATGTTAAGATTAAAATATTATCAACAGTTTTGACTGGGTTATGCTCATACTTTTTTTCTTTTGTCTTTTTTTTTTTTAAGACGGGGTTTCACCATGTTGGTCAGGCTGGTCTTGAACTCCCAACCTCAGGTGATCTGCCTGCCTTGGCCTCCACAGTGCTTGGATTACAGGCATGAGCCACCTTG
>NW_016107324.1:3631107-3632314 GCF_001604975.1 Cebus imitator
GCAGTGGCTCATGCCTGTAATCCCAGTACTTTGGGAGGCCGAGGTGGGTGGATCACCTGAGGTCAGGAGTTTGAGACTAGCCTGGCTAACATGGTGAAATCCCGTTCCTACTAAAAATACAAAAAATTAGCCGGGAGTGGTGGCGCGGGCCTGTAATCCCAGCTACTGAGGCAGGGGAATTGCTCGAACCCAGGAGGCAGAGGTTGCAGTGAGCTGAGATTGCATTGCTGCACTCCAGCTTGGGCAACAAGAGTAAAACTCCATCTCAAAAAAAAAATAAATAAAAAAATAAGATAAAAAATCCAATGTTCCAATCTGGGGCTGTTTTGGGTAATAGCTTCATGGTAGAAAGACTCTGATCAATGTCATTAATATGCGCCAGATTATCCCTCTGTCACCGGCACATCTGTTTGGCATCTACAGAGTGATAGTTATTGCCTGCTCTCTGCCCCTGATGGGAAGCTGACTCCCAAAGCTCTCATGTCTCTACCCATCACCTGGGGTAAGACAAAGCCACAGTGGACTGTGTATTTGGGAATTATGTTGGCTCCATGTGAGAACTTTTCTCCAAATCGTGGCTAGACCATTTTCTAATTCTAAATTCATGTTTCTCCGAGTCCTAAAATGGTTGAAAAGAAACACTGTTTAGAATTGTTTCCTGTATATCCCATTAAATAGCATCGACATAAATTAAAATGTGCTGCTTGCTTTTTTGTTGTTGTTGTTGTTGAACTGAAAGAAAGGGTTGTACATTTCTCATTCGAAACAAAAACCTAGAAATGATTAAGCTTAATGAGGAAGGCAAGTCCAGAGCAGAGACAGACCAAAACCTAGGCCTCTTGTGCCAAACAGCCAAGTTGTGAATGCAAGGAAAAGTTCTTGAAGGATGTTAAAGGTGCTCCTCTAGTGAACACATAAATGCTAAGAAAGTGAAACAGCCATGCCGGGCGCGGTGGCTCACACCTGTAATCCCAACACTTTGGGAGGCCGAGGTGGGAGGATCACCTGAGGTTGGGAGTTCGAGACCAGCCTGACCAATATGGAGAAACCCATCTCTACTAAAAATACAAAAGCTTAGCAGGGCGTGGTGGCACATTCCTGTAATCCCAGCTACTCAGGAGGCTGAGGCAGGAGAATCGCTTGAACCAGGGAGGCGGAGGTTGAGGTGAGCCGAGATCGCGCCGTTGCACTCTAGCCTGGGCAACAA
>NW_016107324.1:3634209-3637294 GCF_001604975.1 Cebus imitator
GGGGTTTCACCATGTTGACCAGGATGGTCTCGATCTCTTGACCTCGTGATCCACCTGCTTCGGCCTCCCAAAGTGCTGGGATTACAGGCGTGAGCCACCGCGCCCGGCCTTACCTGGCAATTAAAAAAATTTTTTTTGCATATATATATATATATATATATTTTTTTTTTTTAGGAAAAAGTATGCGAGCTCCCTCGTGATGGAAGAAATTGACCAAACCAGTGGTAGTTACAGCCCTTTCCATGATAACTTTGATTCAATTAAGCATGTTCTCATCAGACAATCAAAGGTTAGTGGCTGTGGGGTGGAGGTGGATAACTGATGGTGGAGGCTGTTTCAGTTAAGAGCTTTATTTTTTTGTTTTTGAGATGGAGCCTCACTCTGTTGCACAGGCTGGAGTGCAGTGGCATGATCGCGGCTCACTGCAACCTCTGCCTCCCGGGTTCAAACAATTCTTCTGCCTCAGCATCCCAAGTAGCTGGGACTACAGGCATGCACCACCATGTGCAGTTAATTTTTTTGTATTTTTAGTACCATGTGCAGTTAATTTTTTTGTATTTTTAGTAGAGACAGGGTTTCGCCATGTTGGTGAGGCTGGTCTCGAACTCCTGACCTCAAGTGATCCACTAGCCTCGGTCTCCCAAACTGCTGGGATTACAGTTGTGAGCCACTGCACCTGGCCAGGGCTCAGAATCCTGATGGAAACTCCTTTTTTGGTTTGTTTGACACCTTTTCAAGGGAGTGTCACTTTCCTGGCTCTGAGTGTAGTGGCCTAGTCACTTGTAGAGTTACATCCTGAGAAACCCAAGCACCTCTTCTCTGATCTTGGCTAGGAAAGCAGTTCACAGCCCCTACATCTTCATCAAAGGTGGGTATTTGGAGGTGAGTTCTTTGGTCTTTCGTCTAGGTATTTCTTGAATCTCAAAGAGAAAAATATAATATAGCCCTTGGTTTTCTTTTCTTTTCTTTTCTTTTCTTTTGAGCTAGAGTCTTGCTTTGTTGCCTGGTGCCAGGCTGGAGTGCAGTGGCGTGATCTCGGCTCACTGCAACCTCCGCCTCCCAGGTTCAAGCAATTCTCCTGCCTCACCCTCCCAGGTAGCTGGGACTATAGGCAGGCACCACCATGCCCAGCTAATTTTTGTATTTTTTTAGTAGAGCCAAATTTCACCTTGTTGGCCAGGATGGTCTTGATCTCTTGACCTCGTGATCCACCCACCCTGGCCTCTCAAAGTGCTGGGATTATAGGTGTGAGCCACCGCGTTCAACCAGCCCTTGGTTTCCTAAACAAAACTATCATACCAGGAGACTTTTTGATATTGAGAATTTCCAATTAAAACAAAAATCCATTATCGTGAAAAAACTGGTAGTTACTCACTCATTTGTCAATGCAAAATAAGACACTAAAAAACTGTAGATTTCTAATTCCAGCCAAGCCTATGCTCTTCATAAAGGCTCCCTGTCACCTCCCTCCGCATTGCACTCCTGTGATCACAGGTAGTTGTCAAGCTGAAAATGGTAAATGACCCTTCAACCTTTGCTGAGAAACATTATCTATTCAATTAATGGCCCATAAAATGATTTAGGTAAAAGACAAGACTGCAATTTCTTCTTCCAAAGGAGAAAGACGGCCGGGCGCGGTGGCTCAAGCCTATAATCCCAGCACTTTGGGAGGCCGAGGCGGGTGGATCACGAGGTCAAGAGATCGAGACCATCCTGGTCAACACGGTGAAACCCCGTCTCTACTAAAACTACCAAAAATTAGCTGGGCATGGTGGCGCGTGCCTGTAATCCCAGCGACTCAGGAGGCTGAGGCAGGAGAATTGCCTGAATCCGGGAGGCGGAGGTTGTGGTGAGCCGAGATCGCGCCATTGCACTCCAGCCTGGGTAACAAGAGCGAAACTCTGTCTCAAAAAAAAAAATAAATAAAAAAGACTGCGTTTCACCATATTAACCAGGATGGTCTTGATCTCCTGATCTTGTGATCCACCCACCTCAGCCTCCCAAAGTGCTGGGATTACAGGTGTAAGCACCCACGTCAGGACCCCTGTTTTTTTTTTTTTTTTTTTTTTAAAGACAGGGTTTCACCATGTTGGTCAGGCTGGTCTTGAGCTCCTGACCTCAGGTGATACGCCCGCCTTGCCTCCAAAGTGCCTGGTTGTCTGTTTTAATGAGACTTAACTTTATCAACATCTGAAGAGGTTCTTTAATTCAGGACCTTAGAATAACATCAAAAGTGTTTGTTGAGGCCACGGCGGTGGCTCACACCTATAATCCCAGCACTTTAGGAGGCCGAGGTGGGTGAATCACCTGAGGTCAGGAGTTCGAGACCCAGCCTGGCCAACATGGCCAAACCCCGTCTCTACTAAAAATACAAAAATAAGGAGGGCTCAGTGGCGGGCACTGTAATCCCAGCTACTCGAGTGGCTGAGGCAGGAGAATCCCTTGAACCTGGGAAGTGGAGGTTGCAGTGAGCCAAGTGCAAGTGCCATTGCACTCCAGCCTGGGCGACCGAGAGAGACTCCATCTGAAAATAAAAAGTGTTCTTTGAGAATGTCTGAACTACACAATGAAGTGAGACTTTTGTTTTCTGAAACCACTGGCTTAAGCGTGAATGTATATATCACAAACACCGTGTTGTGTGGCTTTAGCATTAAGCCCTAATTCATCCTGAGGCAGCTGTGGGGCCCTGGACTGGGCATGTCAGGAGATGTCTTTGTCAGTCACACCCAGAACCCTGTGGCTGCCCTGGTTCTTTACTGGCTCTTTTTCTGCAGCTCCCTGATGGTAGGCACCAGATGAATACCAACCATTTCTCTCTGCAGTTGCTCAGAGCTCTGAAGAGTTGAGGTGTGCTCACTTTTGGAAGTCCCCGCTTCATCCTGGGAGGGTTGGCACCTGGCTGCACTCTCTGCAGCTGTCTCATCTGATCTGTCTCAGAGTTCCCCTGAGCCAGGTGCTGGTGTGGGGGGGATGCAATGGGGATACTGCTCAACTTCCAAAATCTAGCACAGAGCAGCTTCCAGTTTGAATTGCACCTGTAAAATCCTCTTCCCCAAAGCAGGAGTTATAGACTTTGGAATTAATT
>NW_016107324.1:3638833-3641927 GCF_001604975.1 Cebus imitator
TTGACCAGGATGGTCTCGATCTCTTGACCTTGTGATCCACCCGCCTCGGCCTCCCAAAGTGCTGGGATTACAGGCGTGAGCCACCGTGCCCGGCCAATATTCTTCTTTTTAATTCTTGCTAAACGGTTGTTTCAAACCCCTGTCAGATTTCTGCTGCTAAGAAGCTTCCGGGACAGCATGGAAACCTCAGACTTTCTTCCTTCTGTCTCAAGGCCCAGAGAAGAACCCGCTGGAATCCATCTGTTCTGGGCTAGCTTCCTCCAACCCGGGCCCCACGGGGGTCCTGGTGGGCCTGTTAGAGGTGAGAGCACCTCACAAGCTGGAGGGTCCCTAAAGCTCCTCTTTCTTGCACTGGTTTCTTTTTGTTTGTTTGTTTTTTTCAGACGGAGTCTCCCTCTGTCGCCCAGGCCAGAGTGCAGTGGCAGGATCACGGCTCACTGCAACTCCACCTTCCAGGTTCAAGCAATTCTCCTGCCTCAGCCTCCTGGGTAGCTGGGACCACAGGCGCACTCCACGTCCAATTCATTTTTGTACTTTTAGTAGAGACGGGGTTTCACCATGTTAGCCAGGATGGTCTTGATCTCTTGACCTCATGATCCGCCCCCCTCGGCCTCCCAAAGTGCTGATTACAGGCATGAGCCACCGCGCCCGGCTCTTGCACTGGTTTTATTGGATGGCAGAGCTTTTGAGCACTGTTTCTGCTCTCTTGGAAAGTTCTACCCTCCAGTAATGTTACTAAATTATTCATCTGGTAGAATTTAGTAACAGGCCTTCTTCCCACCTGTATTGAAGGGAGGGAAAGATTTTGTCCTTTATCAGAATTCCTCTGTAGGAGTGGGAATACAGGAAGGAAGGAGGCCTTGACCTCTTCCTAAAGGTTAGAGGGTCTGACCCAACACACAGCAACATGCATTTGGACTTAGTTTTCATTTCAACAAAGAGGTGATGATTTTCCAGAGTGACATATAATCATTAACCTCCTAGTTGGATTGGAAAATGGATCTCTCTTTGCAGCTTCTATGCCCAAACCACTTCATCACACTATTGTCTTTGCGTAATTTCAATTAGAGTGTAGACTGTCTAGCAGAGTATCACGTCCTCAACAATCCGGTGGCTGGGTGAAGGGCAGGAGAGGTGAGGGAGTTGTGTAAATCATATTCTATTTCCTACAACGTTTCCTCGAGTATATTGTTTCCTCGGTTTGCGTGTCTGTGGCTAAGCTAGGGTGCTTGGTGACTCACACCCACTTATACATTCAGATCTTTGTGAGAGATCCTATAATACTGAAGTTCAGCCAGGTACGTACAAACCTCTACGTTTCGCCAGTAGGATAACATTTGACTGAAACACTGCTTCAAGGACCAAAGACTTTACCCTTGTCAGGGAGCTGAAATACAACTTTCCCAAAAGATCTGGTTTACTCCTAAGAAGCACATTACTGAACATAGAGCCTCAATTGCCAATTTCATGGGAACCTGGGGATAAGATATTGTGATTCTTTGTCTCTGTCTATCATGTGTGTAGACTGTGGTGCAGAAGTTCAAAAACAGAACAGTTCTTTCAGTATTCCGGGTGTGCGTCCCACAGACCCACGGGGAGAGCTAAAGCTTGTACAAGTTTATGCTGCTACAGGATTCATGTTTTCTACACTGGCCCTAATGCCCATGCCCTAATTTCTTTTCTTTCTTTCTTTCTTTTTTATTTCTTTTTTATTTTTTTTAGAGACAGGGTCTCGCTATGTTGTTGCCCAGGCTGGACTGCAGTGGCTATTCACAGGTGCAGTCCCACTACTGATCAGCACAGGAGTTTTGGCCTGCTCCATTTCCGACCTAGGCCAGTTCACCCCTCCTTAGGCAACCTGGTGGTCCCCTGCTCCCGGGAGGTCACCATATTGATGCCGAACTTAGTGCGGACACCCCATCGGCATAGCGCACTACAGCCCAGAACTCCTGGGCTCAAGCGATCCTCCCACCTCAGCCTCCCGAGTAGCTGGGACTACAGGCCGCACCCGGCTCTTTCTTTCTTTCCTCCCTCCTTCCCTCCTTCCTTCTTTCTCTCTCTCTCTTTCTTTCTTTCTCTTTCTCTCTTTCCTCTTTTCCTTTCTTCCTTTTTTTTTTTTTGAGACAGAGTTTTGCTCTTGTTGCCCAGGCTGGAGTGCAAGGAGCGATGTCGGCTCACTGCAAACTTCACCTCCCAGGTTCAAGCGATTCTCCTGCCTCAGCCTCCTGAGTAGCTGGGATTACAGGCATGCACCACCATACCTAATTAAAGGCTAAATGAAGAAGAAATGTGTCAGGGATCATCTGGCTGTGAATGGAACTAAGGCTGCACTTACGGCCTAGATACATAACTATTATGTGAAAAAAGAATTTGGTTGAACTCAGAGGGTAGAAATAAGACTAATGCATTCAGGTTGTAAGGAGGCAGATTTCCGCTTAATACAAGGAAGGATCCTTTATCAGTTTAAGTGTTTTGAAAATGGAATGTAGGGCTGGGTGCGGTGGCTCATGCTTGTCATCCCAACGCTTTGGGAGGCCAAGACTGGAGGATTGCTTTAGCTCAGGAGTTCGAGACCAGCCTGGGCAATATGGCAAAACCTTGTTTCTACAAAAAATATAAAAAGTAGCTGGACATGGTGGGGTGTGCTTGTAATCCTAGCCTCTCAAAGTGCTAGGATTACAGGTGTGAGCCACTTCTTCCAGTCCTTGTCACCATTTTAATCAAAGACTTGTATTAATATAAATAAAGTCTACTTATCAAATTTGTGAATAACATGAAGTTGAAGGGGGTTGTAAATATATGACATCATACTGGCCGGGCGGTGGCTCACGCCTTGTAATCCCAGCACTTTGGGAGGCCAAGGTGAGTGGATCACAAGGTCAGGAGTTTGAGACCAGCATGGCCAACGTGGTGAAACCCCATCTCTATTAAAAATACAAAAATCAGCCAGGTATGGTGGCGGCCGCCTGTAATCATAGCTACTTGGGAGGCTGAGGCAGAAGAATCGCTTGAACCCGGGAGGTGGAGGTTGTAGTGAGCCCAGATCGAGCCACTGCAGTCTACCCTGGGTGACAGAGCAAGACTCCATCTTGAA
>NW_016107324.1:3642922-3644704 GCF_001604975.1 Cebus imitator
AAAAAAAAAAGGGGCCAGGCGCAATGGCTCACGCCTATAATCCCAGCACTTTGGGAGGCCAAGGTGGGCGGATCACGAGGTCAGGAGTTCAAGACCAACCTGGCCAACATGGTAAAACCCCATCTCTACTAAAAAATACAAAAATTAGATCGGCATGGTGGCTCATGCCTGTAATCCCAGCTACTTGGGAGGCTGAGGTAAGAGAATTGCTTAAACTAGGACCCCGGAGGCAGAGGTTGCAGTGAGCTGTGTGGGCTACAGAGTGAGACTCCATCTCAAAAAAAAAAAATAATAAAATAAAATAAAAAACAAAAGAAGCAGATGAAATAAATTATAATAATATATTTTTACTGAACTAAATATATCAAAAATACTCATATTGATTACATGTTCAATGTATAATCAATATAAAATTATTGATATATTTACATTTTTATATGAAGTCTTTGAAATCCAGAGTATATTTCATACTTACAGCGTATGTCCATTCAAAAGCTAAATTTAAGATTGGGCTCAGTGGCTCACGCCTGTAATGTCAGCACTATGGGAGGCTGAAGCAGGCAAATTGCTTGATCCCAGGAGTTCAACACAGGCCTGGGCAATAGAGTAAGACACTGTCCCCCCATTAAAAAAAAAAAAAAGGCCAGGCACGTGGGTGTACACCTATAGTCCCAGCTACTCGGCAGGCTGAAGTAGGAGGATTGCTTGAACCCAGGGAGTTTGAGGCTGCTCTGAGCTACGATCCTGCCACTGCACTCCTGCCTGGGCAACAGAGCCAGACTCTGTGTCTTAAAAAAAAACAAAAAAACCCCACAACATTTAGAAGATTTTCACCTGGATGTGGTGGCTCATGTAAATCTGACCACTTTTGGAGGCTAAGGCAGGAGGATCACTTGAGGCCAGGAGTCTGAGACTAGTCTAGGTGACAGAGTGAGACCTGATCTCTCTTTCTGGGTTTTTTTTTTTTTTTTTTTAGATAGGGTCTCACTCTGTTGCCGACACTGGAGTGCATTGATGCAATCTCGGCTCACTGCAACCTCTGCCACTCAGGCTCAGGTGACCCTCCCACCTTAGCCTCGAAAGTAGCTGGGAATACAGGTGTGTGCTGCCGTGCTTGGCTAATACAATTTTTTTTTTTTTAGACAAAGTCTTGTTCTTGTTGTGCAGGCTGGAGTGCAGTGGTGCGATCTCTGCTCACTGCAACCTCTGCCTCCTGGGTTCAAGTGATTCTCCTGCCTCAGCCTCCTGAGTAGCTGGGATTACAGGCACCTGCCCCCACATCTGACTAATTTTTGTTCTTTTAGTAGAGACGGGGTTTCGCCTTGTTGGCCAGGCTTCTCTTGAGTGCCTGACCCCAGATGATCCACCTGCCTCGGCCTCCCAAAATGCTGGGATTACAGGTGTGAGCCACCATACCAGGATGATTTTTTTTCCTGTTTCCGTAGAGATGGGGTTTAGCCATGTTGCTTAGGCTAGTCTCAAATTACTAGACTCATGCAATCCATCTGCCTTGGTCTCCAGAAGTGCTAGGATTACAGGTGTGAGCCACCCTGCCTGGCCTCTTTTTAATTTTTTTTATTTTTGAAAAATTAGTATTATTGGCCGAGTGCAGTGGCTCATGCCTATAATCCCAGCACTTTGGGAGGCCAAGGCAGGCTGATCACTTGAGGTCAGGAGTTCGAGACCAGCCTGGCTGCAGTGGCACTCACCTGTGGTCCCAGCTACTCGGGAGGCTGAGGCTGCAGAATCACTTGAACCCGGGAGGCAGAGGTTGCCGTGAGC
>NW_016107324.1:3646299-3647683 GCF_001604975.1 Cebus imitator
AAAAAAAAAGCCAGTGCCCAGTAATCACATGTGATCGGTGGCTACCATATTGGATCATGTAGATGAAGCGGTTTTAGTTGGTTAGAGGTGTTTAGGAGTTTACTAATAATGTGAAATAAAAGTCCAGTATTTTGAACAAGGAAGTTGACAGTTCTGTTCTACTCCACTTTAGTTAAACTTTTTCTGAAGTGTTTCGCTCACTTCTAGGTATTTTACTAAGGGACCATTCAGGATTCGTTTTGGGGGAGAACAAAGTAAAGTTTATGCGTTAGAAGGGACTTTATTATTTTCAGAGACAGATTCTTGCTCTATCACCCAGGCTGGAGTGCAGTGGCGCCATCTCGGCTCACTGCAGCCTCCTCAACCCAGGTTCAAGCGATTCTCGTGCCTCAGCCTCCTGAGTAGCGGGGATTACAGGTGCATGCCACTATGCCCTGCTAATGTTTTTCATTTTTAGTAGAGACGGGGTTTTGCCACATTGCTCCCTGGCTGGTCTCAAACTCCCGACCTCAAGGGATTCACCCGCCTCGGCCTCCCAAAGTGCTGGGATTATAGGCCTGAGCCCTGGTGGCTGTCCTTACCCTTCTCATTTTCTTTCTTTCTTTCTTTTTTTTTTTTAAAGATGGGGTTTCACCATGATGGCCAGGCTGGTCTTGAACTCCTAACCTCAGATGATCCACCCACCTCGGCCTCCCAAAGTGCTAGGATTACAGGCGTGAGCCACCACGCCCGGCCCTTCTCATTTTCTAGATGAGAAATTAGGGACCCTAAGAGGTCAGGTGCCTGCTGAAGGTCACACGGCTATTTGGATTAGAGAGGTGCTTGGAAGCTGGCACTTCTCCCGTAGGGGCATGGGTTATGTCCTCTCCAGGTGGATACAAGCCTTGTTAAAGGGAGAATTTTCAGATGAAGGCACAGGGAGCGAGGCTGTAGTCTTTCTCTTTTTTACTTAGAATAAAAGGAGTCGTTACGTAAGCTGCATCTGTGCCTAGTATGATTCCTGAAAGGTCAATGCGTTCTTTCAGTTGAAACCAGTACATGGGTGCCACCTACAGGATTTGTGGAAAAGAGATGTTCAGCATTTTCCTATCATACACTTGACTTTCAGTACAAAGGTGTTAGACATTTATTTAAGGCAGTCAGAAAATTACCATGATTAGTATTCAAATCAACATTATTAACACTCAGAATTTGAATATTAATATTCGATATTAACATTCAATTTTTGAATATTAATGTCAAATATTAATATTCAAAACTTGAGTGTTAGTATCAAATATTAATATTCAAAACTAGTGGTTTTGCTGAGGGGAAATGTATAGCCTAGGAGACCTAGGAGTGATGGAGAAGGCTGTGTGCCTCTGGGATGTGACATCAGGACCAT
>NW_016107324.1:3648823-3649877 GCF_001604975.1 Cebus imitator
GCAGTGGTATGATCTCGGCTCACTGAAATCTCTGCCTCCCAGGTTCAAGCGATTCTCCTGCCCCAGCCTCCTGAGTGGCTGGAATTACAGGTGCGCACCACCAGGCCTGCCTAATTTTTGTATTTTTAGTAGAGATGGGGTTTCACCATGTTGTCAGGCTGGTCTCAAACTCCTGACCTAGTGATCCGCCTGCCTCCCAAAGTGCTGGGGTTACAGGTGTAAGCCAGGCCCTTGGCCTATTTTTCCATTTTTTTTTTTTTAAGAGACGGGGTTTCACCATATTGGCCATGCTGGTCTCGAATTCCTGACCTTGTGATCCGCCCACCTCGGCCTCCCAAAGTGCCGAGATTACAGGCGTGAGCCACTGCACCCGGCCTATTTTTTCCATTTAAAAAGATAAAACCAACATGTCCATTGCTATCTTTATGCATGGTAATTGTCAGTTCAAAGAGCCTGTCACGAATGGCCATGGCGATCTTCTCTCCAAAAGCCTGTGTGAGCACCTTGGGCGCTTTATCAGAGCTCCACCCTGCAGTTTCCACCACTCATCTGGAGTACTTGGTCCCTAAATCTCAGAGCAACCAATGAGGCTGGAGAATTAGCCTGGCCTAGCTGAGCAAATATACCATGATCTATTGATTTAAGCCTGAGTCCAATTTTTCCATCTTAATCCTTACACAAAATGACTTCACGTATCACTTGCTTAATTTCTGCTTTACGAATTCCAGCATCATTACCATACAGGAGGCACCATACAGATCAAGGGCTTGCTACCAACTGCCTCTGAATTGGTGCACCAGAAACCATGGCTGCATTTGCACGTATTTCTTCTTCATTTAAACGCCGGCCTACGTATGGAGAGAGCTCGGGATATAGTTTGGGTGAGAGATTTCCACCCTGACAGATGGGAGCAGAAGCTTGACAAAACCGCTGGGTTGGCAAGGTTTGCAGAAAAAGCAGTTTGAGGCCGGGCGCGGTGGCTCAAGCCTGTAATCCCAGCACTTTGGGAGGCCGAGGCGGGTGGATCACGAGGTCAAGAGATCGAGACCATCCT
>NW_016107324.1:3649975-3652871 GCF_001604975.1 Cebus imitator
AAAAAAAAAAAAAAAAAAGAAAAAGCAGTTTGAGCCTGAATGACATTGTGTACCGTCAAGCCTTCAAGAGATGGATAGAGAGACGTTTTTGCAGGGTTCTTCTAACCCACAAGCATCGGATCACCGCCGCCGCCGCCGCCTCCGGCACCCGCACGGACTTCCGAGGTCCGAGGGTAGGAGCGGCGCGCGTCTGGGAACCGCACCGAGTCGCGTCGCGGCGCCGCCCGAGGGACTTCTTCGCAGCTGGAAATATTTTACACGTTTTTGATGACTGTTCTAAGGGGTGGCTCGTTGGGAAGGGCTGCTGAAGCTGCAAGGATTTCTCTGGGCAATTGCAAGCCATCTCCTCCTATGCAAGCATACCTTTGAATTCTTTCCATTCAGAACGTTGTTCCCAAGTTCTGGAGCTAGCCAGGCAAGCCACCTAAACCGCCAGATTTTCCCCGGGAGTGGATGGCGCTGCTCTTCTTTCTACCTATACCAGAGCGCCCTCTGCTGGACACACCCAGGAGTCATTCTCAACACTCGACCTTTGGAATCGGCCCTCTCCCTCATTTGTCAGGAAAGATGGTCCCTTTTCCTCTTGCGGGAGATAGGCAAGTATTTCACTTCCTCCTGCTTTCCCTCACCCCTCATCCCTCTCTTCCACCAAGACGGAGCTCTTCCCATTTCTGGTAGTGAGGTGGCTCTGAGCCGGTGAGAGACCCTGTTTTGCCCTGTTCCTGAGCCCAGCTCCCAGGTGACCTTGTTCACAGTGAAGTGACACCGTGCAGACCACTTGCCCCTTGGGAAGGGCACGTGGGAACTCTAAACTTATTTGCGTTGGGATGGAATCTTTACGAAGAATGAGGTTAGAGTGCAGAAAGTACAGTCAGAGGGAGGGCATAAAACTCCCTTTGAGAGCCAGGCATGGTGGCTCAGGCCTGTAATCCCAGCACTTTGGGAAGCTGAGGCGGGTGGATCACGAGGTCAGGAGTTCGAGACCAGCCTGGCCAACATGGTGAAATACTAAAAACACAAAAATTAGCCGGGCGTGGTGGTGGGCACTTATAATCCCAGCTACTCAGGAGGCTGAGGCAGAGAATCGCTTGAACCCAGGAGGCAGAGGTTGCAGTGAGCCAAGATAGTGCCACTGCACTCCAGCCCGGGTGGCAGAGTGAGGCTGTCTGCAAACAAAACAAAACAAAACAAACAAACAAACAAAAAAATGCCTCCCTTTGAGCTTTTTAGCAGGCAGCCGGAGGAGGACAGTGTGATCAGGCAGGACAGTGTGTCGAAGAGCGGTAACAGTCCTCAGCATGTGTCAACGAACAGCAAAGCTGTCCTAACGTGCACTGGGGTGTTGGGCTCACTCATTAGCAAGAGTTTCATATCACACTCTGGCTTTACAGTGGTTGTGAGTTAAATAACTGACATGTCCCTTTTGAGCAGTTGAACATGCAAAGATCAAATCTGTAAATGTCAAGAATCTACGGTTCATGGTGTGGATCTAAAAATAAACTGGCTGCTAAGGGGAAGTACAACTATCCCTGGGCTGAAACCAAAGATAATTTCTACTGTCTAGTAGAGGACGTCGTATTGCGCAGTGACCAACATCTTCCACAGTGTTCTTTTTTTTTTTCCCATTTATTTATTGTATTGCATTTTAGGTTTTGGGGTACATGTGAAGAACATGCAAGATTGTTGCATAGGTACACACGTGGCAGTGTGATTTGCTGCCTTCCTCCCCATCACCTACATCTGGCATCTCTCCCCTTGCTCACAGTGTTCTTGTGATAAATATGAATGCCATATGGTTATTTCTTTTAATATTTCCTCATTGTAGACTGAAGTCATGCTACCAAAGCATAATTCACTAGAAGGAATTTTAGGGTGAGGCAGGGTTGTGTTTGGTATAAAAAGAATGCAGTCCAAAACACATCAGGAGGAGGACTATTCTGGTGAGGTGGTAAGTCACTGGACATTTGCCTGGGTACATTTTCTTCCTCAGTAAACCTTCCAAGCTGATTGAGGACACTATTTTCAGCAATGGATTATCCTCTTTCCTAGTTGCTAAATGATCATTTTTATTTCTTAATGCTCAGCAAAGACCTACTCCATTCCAATTAATGAACACAGGATCTTTCTGACCTTGAGCAGAAAATTAGATTATTTAAATCAAAATGTAGAATGCCGAAAAATCTGTGGTCTTGCAGGGAATGCAGAAGACTCATAAGTCAATGATTTAATAACTCTAAGCTATTATGCAGCATCACTTCTGAATCATTTTCATCATTTGATTGATGATATATCATCTAATGGTGGGTAAAGCACATGGAAGGTCATGTTGATTTAACCCAGACAAGATCATTTGTCCAGGCTAATCGTTTCAAAAATAATCAGTGGTGGGGTCTCACTATGTTGCCCAGGCTGGGTTCTAACTCCTAGGCCCAAGCAATAGTCTCACCTTAGCCACTGGAATGGCTGGGACTATAGGCATGAGCCACCTTGCCTGGCATCAGTGATAATTATTTTCTCTTTCAAAGTGAAGGAAAGGCTGGGTGTGGTGGCTCAAGCCTGTAATCCCAACACTTTGGGAGACTGAGGCGAGAGGATTGCTTGAGCCTCAGAGATCGATACCAGCCTGGACAACATGGTGAAACTCCATCTCTGCAAAAAATACAGTAATTAGGGCCAGGCACAGTGGCTCACGCCTGTAATCCCAGCACTTTGGGAGGCCGAGGCGGGTGGATCACGAGGTCAAGAGATCGAGACCATCCTGGTCAAAATGGTGAAACCCCGTCTTTACTAAAAATACAAAAAATTAGCTGGGCATGGTGGCGCGTGCCTATAATCCCAGCTACTCAGGAGGCTGAGGCAGGAGAATTGCCTGAACCCAGGAGGCGGAGGTTGCGGT
>NW_016107324.1:3653086-3654506 GCF_001604975.1 Cebus imitator
TGCACTCCAGCCTGGAGTGATCTCCCGTCTCGGAAAAAAAAAGAATGAATTGCCTTCATTTGTATATTTGTTCTTGTGGAGGTTTTACATGTCTGAATTGAGGCTGTTTTTTTTTTTTTTTTTGAGATGGAGACTCACTCTGTTGCCCAGACTGGAGTGCAGGGGCCCAATCTTGGCTTGCTGCAACCTCTGCCCCCTGGGTTCAAGCAATTCTCCTGTCTTGACCTCCCAAGTAGCTGAGACTACAGGCACGCCACCACACCCGGCTAATTTTTGTATTTTTAGTAGAGACAGGGTTTCACCATGTTGGCGAGGCTGGTCTTGAACTCCTGACCTCAGGTGATCCACCTGGCTTGGCCTCCCAAAGTGCTGGGATTACAGGTGTGAGCCACCACACCCAGCTAAGGCTGCGTTTTAAGTGGACGGTCCTACATCTGCATGTGGCTTGCATAGGCAGTGTTGTACAGAGGAACCACATTGGGGTGTGGGTCTTGAAGACATGGAAGACAGGCCCACCAGAGGATTTCCAGGTAACATAGACCAAGCCTTCTCAGGAGGGACGCTTGAGAGGGTGGCGGGGGCAACATACTTAAGAGGCGGGAATTAATTCTGGGGATAGAAGGGAGAAAAACATCACAGATATTAAACAGATGTCACAATGGTTTGTGGCTTCCAAAGAGCCACAGTACGTACAGAGATACATGGTATCTCTGTAGTATTAAAATTTCCTGGCGAGGCCTGATTAGGAAAAAATGTTCGCTGGTGTAGGAAGGTGCATTGATTTGCTGTGGCAGTTCTTGAGGTGTGTTAGAGGCCGTGCGGTGATGAAGATGATTAGGGTGACTCCATGCCTCTGTGGAGCGTGTGTTTATTGTATGGCAGGCCTGTGTAAGCACCACATGTGCATGATGTCATTTCATGTTAAAAAGACCAAGTACGGAAGATGAGGTTGGCGGAAGTTGGGCAAGTTGTTCAGGGAGGTGGTCACGTTTAGCGCTTGAGCGCTCAGGCTGAGCGTCAGACCGGGCCTCCACTGATAGCATTTACTAGTCATAGGGCCTCTGTGAGGCCTCACTTCCTTAATTATAAATTGGAAATATTCATAGTAGCTTCTAAAGGATTACTGGGAGAACTATATGACAAAATGCATATAAAGTGCATAGTAAAATGCTCAATAAATGGGCCGGGTGCGTTGGCTCACACTTGTAATCCCAGCACTTTAGGAGGCCGAGGTGGGCAGATCATGGAGTCAGGAGTTTGAGACCAGCCTGGCCAACACAGTGAAACCCCACCTCTACTAAAAATACAAAAATTAGCTGGGCATGGTGGCAGGTGTCTGTAATCCCAGCTACTTGGGAGGCTGAGGCTGGAGAATCACTTGAACCTGGGAGGTGGAGGTTGCAGTGAACCAAGATTGCAC
>NW_016107324.1:3656633-3658032 GCF_001604975.1 Cebus imitator
AAATCACTGAGAGATGACAGCTCTTCAAATAGAAAAATAGGCAAAGGACAGGATGAAGCAATTCACACCAAAAAAGGAACAAAAATGGCTAACAAATGGGTAAGCAGTGTTCACCTGATAACAAGAATTGTCTTTTTCTTTTTTTAGAGACTGGGTCTCGTTATCTTTTTTTTTTTTTTTTTGTGCTCTGTCGTTTTTTTTTTTTTGTTTTATTTTTTTTTTTTTACTCCGGCTTCTTTTTTTTTTTTTTTTTTTTTTTTTTTTTTTTTCAGATGGAGTTGTGCTCTGTCGCCGAGGCTGGAGTGAGGGACTCACTATCTTACCCAGGCTGGTTGGGAAGTCCCAGGCTCAAGCCATCCTGCTGCCTCGGCCTCTCGAAGTGTTGGGATTAGAGGTGTGAGCCACTATGTCCAGCTGAATTGTCATTTTTGTTCATAAAATTGGTGAAATTTAAAATGATCATTATATCTCTTGCTAGTGAGAATGTGAAAACATGAGCAATCATACACGGTTGTTGGCAGCATAAAATAATTTAACCTATTAATAAAGAAGAGCTGTTTTTGGAGAAAAGTTTATGTGTATCAAAAGCCTTACAAATTATGCAAAACTTTTAATCTTTTTTTTTTTTTGAGACAGAGTCTTACTCTGTTGTCCAGGCTGGAGTGCAATGGCCCCATCTTGGCTCACTGCAACCTCCACCTCTCGGGTTCAAGCAATTCTCTGCCTCTTGAGTAGCTGGAATTACAGGCTCCTGCCACCACGCCTGGCTAATTTTCTGGGTTTTTAGTAGAGACTGGGTTTCACCATCTTGGCCAGGCTGGTCTTGAACACCTAACCTTGTCATCTGCCTGCCTTGGACTCCCAAAATGCTGGGATTACAGGCGTGAGCTACTGTGCCCGGCCAGGAGTTTATTTTAAGGAAAAAGTATTATCCTTATATTTTCATCTAAATGCAAAGATGAGTATATTAGGATTATTGTTGCAGCTATCTTCATGATAATAAACAGAAACAGGTTAAATACTGGCTGGGCGCCGTAGCTCATGCTTAAATCCTAGCACTTTGGGAGGCTGAGGCAGATGATTCACTTGAACTCAGGAGTTCGAGACCAGCTGGGGCAATGTGGTAAAACCCCTTCTTTACTAAAAATACAAAAGCTAGCCACGTGTGGTGGCATGCATCTGTAATCCCAGCTCCTCGGAAGGCTGAGGCATGAGGATTGTTTGAAACCAGGAAGTGGGGGCTAAAGTGAGCCGAGCTCTTGCCACTGCACTCCATCCCGGATGACAGAGTGAGACCCTCCTTCAAGAAAAAAAAAAGAGAAAAAAACAAGGTCAATGCTTAGTAATAGCTATTTCAGTTATTATTGTCAAAGACACTATTTTTTTTTTTTTTTTTTTT
>NW_016107324.1:3662985-3664266 GCF_001604975.1 Cebus imitator
CTGCAATCTCTGCCTCCCAGGTTCAAGCGGTTCTCCTGCCTCAGCCTCCCAAGTCGCTGTGATTACAGGCACCTGCCACCACGCCTGGCTAATTTTTTGTAGAGACCGGGTTTCACCATCTTGGCCAGGCTGGTCTCTAACTCCTGACTTTGTGATCCATCCGCCTTGGCCTCCCAAAGTGCTGGGATTACAGGTATGAGCCACTGTGCCCAACTGGTTTTTCAAATAATGTCAAGGTCAAGAATCAGTGCATAGAATGGTACCTGTGCTATAATACGATGCTTGCTTAAGTAGAAAAATGTGTGCATATGGCCATAGAAAAATATTGGAAGCACATGGCTCAAAATGTTAAAGCAATTGCCTTTGCATCTAGAATTACAGGTGATTCTTTTCTTTTTTGATGTTTCCAAAATGAGCATGTTTTATATTCTTGTTATTATTGGTGCATTATAAACCATTGCAAACTTAATGACATAAAACAACAATCATTTTATTACGTTGACAAGTTTTGGGATCAAGAATTTGGAAGGTCAGAGTAGGGATGGCTTGTTTCTGCTTCGTCCTGTCTTAGACCTTAGCTGGGAAGTGACTCAACAGCTGGAGGCTGGAATCATCAGAAGGCTAATTTGCTCACCTGCCTGACACCTGGGCTAGGAGGACATTAAAGACTGGTCTGATGCCAGGTGTATCGGCTGATGCCTGTAATTCCAGCACTTTGGGAGGCCAAGGCAGGCGGATCACTTGAGGTTGGGAGCTCGAGACCAGGCTGACCAACATGGTGAAACCCCATCTCTACTAAAAAAAAAATACAAAATTAGCTGGGTGAGGTGGTGCATGCCTGTAATCCCCGCTACTTGGGAGGCTGAGGCAGGAGAATTGCTTGAACCTGGGAGGCGAAAGTTGCAGTGAGCTGAGATTGCATCATTGCACTCCAGCCAGGGAAGGCAACAAGAGTGAAACTTCGTCTCAAAAAAAAAAAAAAAAAAAAAAAAAAATAGACTCTCTGACATCAGAATCATAAAGCTTTAGGCTGGGCTTGATGGCTCATGCCTGTAATCCCAACACTGGTGAATTGCTTAGGCTCAGGAGTTTGAGACCACCCTGGGCAACATGGTGAAAAGACAAAATACAAAAAATTAGTCGGGTGTGGTAGCATGTGCCTGTAGTCCAAGCTACTTGGGAGGCTGAGGCATGAGAACTGCTTGAGCCCCCGAGGTGGAGGTTGCAGTGAACTGAGATTATGCCGCTGCACAATTATGCCGCCTGGGCAACAGCAAGACT
>NW_016107324.1:3664816-3668027 GCF_001604975.1 Cebus imitator
GGTGGCACGTGCCTGTAATCCCAGCTACTCAGGAGGCTGAGGCAGGAGAATTGCCTGAACCCAGGAGGCGGAGGTTGTGGTGAGCCGAGATCGCGCCATTGCACTCCAGCCTGGGTAACGAGAGCGAAACTCTGTCTCAAAAAAAAAAAGCTTAAAAATACCTAGGAGCCTAATTCTCTGAAATATGGACTGCAGAATCATTTTGCACAATGAGTTGAGAAGAACTTTCCTAGGTTTTGCAAAGATGGACAGCTGTGTGTTGCTCCTTGTGTCCTGGGTGAGGATGTTGTCCTTGAGATACTCCTATGTGTGGGTGCCAGGGTAGATGTGGGGAAGCATGGGGAGGCAGGATTGCCAGATACAACACAGGACATCCGTTCCATTTTTTTTTTTTTTTGAGATAGAATCTCACTCTGTTGCCCAGGCTGTGGCACCATCTTGGCTCACTGCAACCTCTGCCTCCTGGGTTCAAGCAATTCTCCTGCCTCAGCCTCCTGAGTAGCTGGGATTACGGGTGTGCACTACCACACCTAGCTAATTTTTGTATTATTAGTAGAGATGGGATTTCACCTTGTTGGCCAGGCTGGTCTTAAACTCCTGACCTCAGGTGATCCACCCGACTCGGCCTCCCAAAGTGCTGGGATTACAGGCATGAGCCTGCCCAGCTCATCCTGTTAAATCTGAATTTTAGATAAGTAACAAATGTTTTGTGTAAGTATATCTCAAATATTGCATGTGCTATACTTATCCTAAACAAATTTTCTTTGCTTATCTGAATCTGATTTAACTGGGTATCTCATATTATTGTTTTTGCTAAATCTGGCAGTCATAATTGGGGGCAATTCTGGAGATAAGCTGAATGGCCATTGACACCTTCTTGTAACTCTTCCACTGCCCGGCAGTGACATGAGGAGCTCTGGCAGTGGTAGGGAGATTCTATTTTCAGCATGGGCATCAACACAGTCTGAGAATAGAACAGGGTAAGGGATGGGCGAGGGAAAGAATGTTTTCCAGTATGTGAAGGGGGATCTGCCAGGAGGGCCGGAAACCTGGACTTGATTCCTGGACTTGCTGAAAACTCACTTTGACCTTGGACAAGTCACTAAATCCCTCTACGGCCAAGTTTCTTGTAAAAATACTACTAACCCAATAGAGGGTTCTTGGGAGGTTGAATATGAGCTGAGTAAAGCTGCTTTGAAAGCCTTAAAAAGGAGCCCTGGGAAGGGAAATTTAAAGTATTGGTAATAGTTCCTTCATTCTGTCCTGGTCAGCACAGGACAACTGAAGGGCTTTCTCTACAAACTTTTCCTGGATGAGCTCACATCATGGTTCTTATTTTTTTCTTCTTATTATTTTTGCATTGTTCTTTTTTTTTTTAAATATTTTATTTTATTTTTTTTAGAGATGGGCCTGTCTTCGTCACCCAGGCTACAGTGCAGTGGTGAGATCATAGCTCACTGCAACCTCAAACTCCTGGGCTCGACTGGGCGTGGTGACTCACACTTGTAATCCCAGCTTTTTGGGAGACAGAGGTGGGTGGATCTTGAGGTCAAGAGATCGAGACCATCCTTGCCAGGATGGTGAAACCCCGTCTCTACTAAAAATACAAAAATTAGCCAGGCGTGGTGGTGCTTGCCTGTAGTGCTAGACACTCGGGAGGCTGAGGGAGGAGAATTGCTTCAACCCAGGGGGCGGAGGCTGCGGTGAGCCGGGATCTCACCACTGCACTCCAGCCTGGAGACAGAGCAAGACTCCGTCTCAAAAAAACAAAACAAAACAAAACATAAAACAAAACAAAAAAACCCAAAAACTCCTGGGCTCAAGCAGTCCTCCCACCTCAGCCTCCGAGTAGCTGGGACCCCAGGGATGAGCCGCCATATCCTGCTACTTTTTAAATTAAAATTTTTCTTTGTTTGTAGAGACAGGGTCTCACTATGTTGCCGGAGCTGGTCTCTAACTCCTGGTCTCAAGTAATCCTCCTATCTCAGCCTCCTAAGTGCTGTGATTACAGGAGAGAGTCACCCTGCTTGGCTAACATCATCGGTTTTAAACAAAATATCAAGCCAAAGTGTTGTTGCTTTTTAAAGTCTATCCCCCTTCCCACCATGGACTACATGAGCTAGGACAACAGCAGATGCTTCTGTGAATTAAAGAGGTAAATGTGCTGTGTCCTTAAGTACTGCTTTTCCTTCGCCTGCATTTATCTGCTGTGACTAGTCTGCTGTGGAGTTCACACTAGTTAGATGCATAGTGTGCTCTAAAAAGCTGTGTTCTTTTCCTTCTCTCTCCTCTAAGATGCAATTCCAGTAGCTAAAGTAAGACTAGTGAATTTATGCCTATTTCCAAATAGAGATTCGGCCAATGACAAAGTTTTTTTTTTTTTTTTTTTTAAATTTTTTATTTACTGGTTGCTAGCTAGAAAAGGATCCTGCATGGCTACAGTCTGACATAGTTCCGCACAGCAAGAGGGAGGGAGGCGGCCTGCGCTACTAATAAGAGGAAGTCATTTTTACATAATTTTCATAAAGATAGAAGGGTCTTTGATTTTCTTTTTCTCTCTTTCTCTCTCTTTCTTTCTTCTTTCTTTCTTTCTTGCTCTTTCTTTCTTTCTTTCTTTCTTTCTTTCTTTCTTTCTTTCTTTCTTTCTTTCTTTCTTTCTTTCTCTTTCCTTCTTTTTTACTATTTGTACTGTTTGTGATTTAACTAGAACAAAATCTCTCTCTCTTTCTTCTCTTTTTTTGAGAGAGTTTTGCTCTTGTTGCCCAGGCTGGATTGGAATGGTGTGATCTTGGCTCTCTGCAACCTCCGCCTCCTGGGTTCAAGCCTCCCGAGTAGCTGGGATTACAGTTGCCTGCCACACACCCAGCTAATTTTGTACTTTTAGTAGAGATGGAGTTTTATCATGTTGGTCAGGTTGGTTTTGAACTCCTGACCTCAGGTGATCTGCTCACCTCAGCCTCCTGAAGTGCTGGGATTACAGGCGTGAGCCACCATGCCCAGCTAAAACCTCTATTGATGGCCGGGCGCGGTGGCTCAAGCCTGTAATCCCAGCACTTTGGGAGGCCGAGGCGGGTGGATCACAAGGTCAAGAGATCGAGACCGTCCTGGTCAACATGGTGAAACCCCGTCTCTACTAAAAATACAAAAAATTAGCTGGGCATGGTGGTGCGTGCCTGTAATCCCAGCTACTCAGGAGGCTGAGGCAGGAGAA
>NW_016107324.1:3669267-3670706 GCF_001604975.1 Cebus imitator
CGGCCTCCCAAAGTGCTGGGATTACAGGCGTGAACCACCGCGACCGGTTGGTAACGTTAATATTAACCTTCTCCTATTGCCATGACAACAGTGATCCAGTAAAACACTTGCAAAAGTCATATCTCATTGCAAATATGTATCGGATATTTGAAGGTTATTTGACAATGAGCTAGACGCTGCTTAGACTGCACCTTGAGCGCACAAATCCTGTTTTCATATTAGGGTCCCATGGAGGTGGGACCTGGTTCACTTATTCTCCAGGCACTGATAATTGGGTCTTACTAAATATTTTATAAACAAAATAAATAAACCAAAGAGTAGTATTTCTTAAATTGATTTTTTTTTTTTTTGAGGCGGAGTTTCGCTCTTGTTGCCCAGGCTGGAGTGCAATGGCACATTCTCAGCTCACTGCAACCTCCACCTCCTGGGTTCAAGCGATTCTCCTGTCTCAGTCTCCCAAGTAGATGGGTTTACAGGCATGTGCCACCACGTCTGGCTAATTTTTTGTATTTTTAGTAGAGACGGGGTTTCACCATGTTGGCCAGGATGGTCTCGATCTCTTGACCTCATGATCCACCCACCTTGGCCTCCCAAAGTGCTGGGATTACAGGTGTGAACCACCACGCCCAGCCAAATTGAGCTTATGACTAAGGCTTAAAGAGGTTAAGTAAATTCCTCAAGATCACACAGAGATGAAGTGCAAATTCCAAACCCAGGAGCCCAGGGCCCATGGCCTTAATTGTTACTGTCAATTGCCTGTTATGGTTAATTACCTCCTTAAATTTACATTCATTCATTCATACATACATACATATGTACGTGTGTGTGTATACAGTCATGTGTTGCTTAATGATATGTTCTAAGAAATGAGTTATTAGACAATTTTGTCATTGTGTGAACATCACAGAATGCACTTACACAAACGTAGATGGTATAGCCTACTACACACCTGTGCTCTGTGGTGTAGTTATACGCCTGTACAGCGTGTTACTGTGCTGAATACTGTAAGCAACTGTGATGCAATGGTAGTTTGTGTATCCAAACTAGAAAAGGTACAGGAAAAATACAGTATAAAAGATAAAATATTGTACACCTGTGTAGGGGGCACTTAACCATGAATGGAGCTCGCAGAACTGGAAGCTGTTCTGGGTGAGTTGAGAGACTTTATTTATGATAACAAATCATTTAATAATAAATCATTACTACTCTTATTGTTAATAATATAAAATTTAATTTGTAAAGCAACACTCTTTTTTCTTTTAAAGCCTCCAGCACTCAGCAATCCCAGGAGTCTACTATCCAAGTACTAACCAGGCCTGACCTGGCTTAGTTTCTGAGATTAGAAGAGATTGGCTGCAGTCCAGGTGGTATGGCCACAGGCAAATACTCTTCTTTCTTCAAAAATAAATACTTAGCTTACTGTAACTTTTTTTTTTTTT
>NW_016107324.1:3673221-3674424 GCF_001604975.1 Cebus imitator
AAAAAAAAAAAAAAAAAAAAAAAAAAAGATACATTTCTTTTTATTTTATTATTTTTTAGGATACATTTCCAAATATGAAATTGCTAGTTCATATTTGGAAATTATATATTTCCAAATGATTTCTCCAAAGAAGTTGTATACATGTCGTCCAGCGTTGGTTGAAACCTTGTTATGTGGTGCATGACTGTATACATAATGTTAAATGTGTTAGAATTCAGAGATGTCTCATGAGATTTGCATGCTCAGAAGAGGTGTGGGGAAGAGGCTGATATTTCGAAAGGGCCTTGAGGATGGAAGGAGTTTAATACGAAGATTGGAAATGAAGTATCTTGTTGGGGGTGGGGTGTGGGAATGGGGCTGGATCAGCCGGGGTGAGGTGGTGGGAAAATGCCAAGTGTCACAGGGGATGAGTGAGAGATAAGACTGGAGGCTGGGCGTGGTGGCTCATGTCTGTAATCCCAGCACTTTGGGAGTCCAAGGCGGTGGATCATGAGGTCAGGAGTTCGAGACCAGCCTGGCCAACATGGTGAAACCCTGTCTCTACTAAAGATACAAAAAATTAGCCTGGCGTGGTGGCATGTGCCTATAATTCCAGCTACTCAGGAGGCTGAGACAGGAGAATCACTTGAACCCAGGAGGTGGAGGTTGCAGTGAGCCAAGATTGTACCACTGTACACTGGCCTGGGCAACAGGGCGAAACTGTCTCAAAAAAAAAAAAAAAAAGACTGGAAAGGTAGGCTAGGAAAGACCTGTAACCAGTTTGTTGTTTTATTTGCAGTTGTGTATACCAGTATTTCTTGTATGCTAATAAAAAGTAATATAACCCAGAAATCCCATTACTGGGTATATATCCAAAGGATTATAAATCATTCTACTATAAGAACATATGCACACGAATGTTCATTGTAGCACTGTTTACAATAGCAAAGACCTGGAACCAACCCAAATGCCCATCGATGATAGACTGGACAGGGAAAATGTGGTACATGTACACCACAGAATATTATGCAGCCATCAAAAATGATGAGTTTGTGTCTTTTGTAGGGACGTGGATGAACCTGGAAACCGTCATTCTCAGCAAAGTGACACAAGAACAGAAAATCAAACACCACATGTTCTCACTCATAGGCGGGTGTTGAACAGTGAGAACACATGGACACAGGGAGGGGAGCACCACACACTGGGGTCTGTTGGGGGGAAATA
>NW_016107324.1:3676584-3678632 GCF_001604975.1 Cebus imitator
AGCTGGGACTACAGGCACGTGTCACCATGCCCAGCTAATTTTTGTATGTTTAGCAGAGATGGGGTTTCACCATATTGGCCAGGCTGGTCTTGAACTCCTGACCTCGTGATCCTCCTGCCTCAGCCTTCCAAAGTGCTGGGATTACAGGCATGAGCCACCTTGCCTGGCTGTTTTATTTTTTAGATGAAGTTTCACTTTTGTTACCCAGGCTGGAGTGCAATGGCGAGATCTCTGCTCACTGCAACATCCACTTCCTAGGTTCAAGTGATTCTCCTGCCTCAGCCTCCTGAGTAGCTGCGATTACAGGTATGCACCACAATGCCTGGCTAATTTTGTATTTTTAGTAGAGACGGGGTTTCTCCATGTTGGTCAGGCAGGTCTTGAACTCCTGACCTCAGGTGATCCGCCCGCTTCAGCCTCCCAAAGTGCTGGGATTACAGGAGTGAGCCACTGTGCCTGGCCTATTTATTTATTTGTTTTTTTGAGATGGAATCTTGCTCTGTTGCCCAAGCTGGAGTGCAGTGGTGCAATCTTGGCTTACTACAACCTCTGCCTCCCGGGTTCAAGTGATTCTCCTGCCTCAGTCTCCCAAGCAGCTGGAATTACAGGCGCACACCACCATGCCCAGCTAATTTTTGTGTTTTTAGTAGACAGGGAGGTTTCCCATGTTGGCCAGGCTGGTCTTGAACTCCTGACCTCAAGTGATCCACCCACTTCAGCCTCCCAAAGTGCTAGGATTACAGGTGTGAGCCACTGGCCATGTTTCCTTTTCTTTTCTTTTTTAATTCTTTCCTCTAGTGTCAAAACTGAATGTTTCTTTCTCATACTTTCATGGTTTCTTCTTCTTTTTCACACTTAAATCTTTGATTCATTTAGAATTTATGTAGGATAAGGTAGGGATCTCTTATTTCTAATTTTTATTTTCCAGATGGCTACTCGGTTGTCACAATATTATTTATTGGTTAACCTATCTTTTCTTTGCTTATTTGAAAGCCCACCTTTACCATAAACTTAAATTTTCTTCTTCTTTTTTTTCTCCCACATTGCTTGTGAATATACCTTTACCATATACTAAATGTCTACCTAAGTCTGAGTTTAGGTTTTACTCTTTTCTGCTTTATTGATGATTCCAAACAAATCCGACAACTTTTAAGGGATTTTAAAAATGATTTGGACTTTAATTGAAACACAATATTTTCTATTATTTTAGACAATTAAAATAATCAAAAATTTAAGAGACTTGATCTGTGATTTATTACTATTCCCCAATTAACCTTTTGTTATATTCAATATTTTGAACCCAACTTTCATTAAAAAATACCTCCATTTTGACTCTCTTAGTGAACATTGTGGGTTCCCATGGAAACATTAAGCCAGAAAACAAACTATTTCAGATTTGTTTTACTCACTGTCTTCCTTGTTTGCTGTTTTGTTATTTAATATTTAAATATACATATTTATGTAAAATTATTATTGTCAGCATAATTCCTCTACACCTTATTGTTAAAGTGGAAACTTTGAAATATGCCTCCATTTACTTTTTTTTTCCCAAGTAAAACATTATTTTTTTTTTTGGGTACGGAGTCATGCTCCAGGCTGGAGTGCAGTGGCACGATCTTGGCTCACTGCAAACTTTGCCTCCCAGGTTCAAGCGATTCTCCTGCCTCAGCTTCCCTATTAGCTGGGATTACAAGTGTACGCCACCACACCTAGCTAATTTTTGTGTGTGTTTTTAGTGGAGATGGGGTTTCACCTTGTTGGTCAGGCTGGTCTTGAACTCCTGACCTTGTGATTCACCTGCCTCGGCCTCCCAAAGTGTTGAGATTTACAGGTGTGAGCCACTGTGCCCAGCCCGAGTAAAACATTTTGAAATTATGGTAAAATATATGTAAGCAAAAATTTACCCTTTCTAGCCTTTTCTTTTTTTTTTTTTTTGGAGACGGAGTTTTGCTCTTACCCAGGCTGGAGTGCAATGGTGCGATCTCGGCTCACTGCAACCTCCGCCTCCTGGGTTCAGGCAATTCTCCTGCCTCAGCCTCCTGAGTAGC
>NW_016107324.1:3681397-3684217 GCF_001604975.1 Cebus imitator
GTAGAGACGGGGTTTCACCATGTTGACCAGGATGGTCTCGATCTCTTGACCTCGTGATCCACCCGCCTCGGCCTCCCAAAGTGCTGGGATTACAGGCTTGAGCCACCGCGCCCGGCCAATTTTTTTATTTTTAGTAGAGACAGGGTTTCAGTATGTTGGCCAGGCTGGTCTCGAACTCCTGACCTCAAGTGATCCACCTGCCTTGCCCTCTCAAATTGCTGGAATTACAGGTGTGAGCTCCCACACCCAGTCTGCTTTCTTTTCTTTAATAAATGTAGTAATGCTTTATTTAAGCACATTTGCTCATAGAAATATATTTTGGAAGAGAAAATGGGTCCTGGAAAGTTAGAGTTGGAGAGTACCTTTTATTCCTTCATTCAATGACCAGGTAGTGTTCCTTTAGCTGAGAAGACAGAATGGGCAAGCAGATGTGGCTCCTGCCTTCAGGGAGCTTTCCTTCTTGGGGGAAGATAGGCAAGAAACGTGCAAACAAATACAGAAGACAATTTCTATTTTATAAATATGTGTCACAAGAAATCAAACAAGAACAAAACCCTATCTCATTGATACAGGAGTGGCCCCATTTACATGGGAGGCTGCGTGGGGAGGACTGCTTGAGCCTAGGAGTTCTGGGCTGTAGTGGGTTATGTCCATTGGATGTCCACACTAAGTTCAGCATCAATATGGTAAACTCCTGCGAGCAGAGACTACCCAGTTGCCTAGGGAGTGGTGAACCAGTCCAAGTTGGAGACAGAGCACGTTAAAACTCCTGTGCCGATCAGTAGTGGGATTGCACCTGTGACTAACCACTGTACTCCAGCCTGGGCAACATAGTAAGACCCTGTTGCAAAAAAAGGAAGAAAGAAAGAAAAGAAAGAAAGAAAGAAAGAAGGAAGGAAGGAAGGAAGGAAAGAAAGAAAAAGAAAGAAAGAAAGAAAGAAACAGGGGGAGGGCAGAAGGGGAGGGAAGGGAAGGAAAGGCTGCTTAAGGTCACGTGGTCTTGTAAGACTCCTCTAAGGAAGTGATATTTGAGGCCATAATAGTCAGGAGGAGGAATCAACCCTGGGAAGACCTGGGGGAAGAGCATTCAAATCAGAAGGAACGGCGATTCCAAGTCCTAACACAGAGTCCAGGTTGCTGTATTTGAAGGACTGAAAGGCCAAGGGGGATGAAAGAATGAACTGAGGCTGGAGTGGGAGGCAGGGCCCAGGTCTCATAGGGCTCCTGTCAGGGTAAGGAATTTGTTTTCTGTGGTGTATTTTAGACAGAGTCTTGCTCTGTCACCCAGGCTGGAGTGCAGTGGTGTGATCTCGGCTCACTGCAACCTCTGCCTCCCAGGTTCAAGCCATTCTCCTGTCTCAGCCTCCCAAGTAGCTGGGGCTACAGGCATGCACCACCACGCCCGGCTAATTTTTGTGTTTTTAATGGCGACAGAGGTTTACCATGTTGGCCAGGCTGGTCTGGAACTCCTGATCTCAGGTGATCTGCCTGCCTTGGCCTCCCACAGTGCTGGGATTACAGGCATAAGCCACCAAACTGCTGGGATTACAGGCACAAGCCACCGTGCCCGGCCAAAGTAAAGAATTTGGAGTTTGTTCTAGGTGGAATGTGAAGCCATTTCAGGGCTTCAAGGAGAAGATCATGACCTTATTTGCATTTTACATTGGTCTAGTTGCTGAACAGAGAATGAATTACAGTGAGGGGCAAAGAGTGGAACCACGGAGTGGGGTCAGGACCCTGTTACAGAGGTCCTGGTGACAGAGATGATGGCTGTTAGTTAGGGTCATTATGCAGGAGAGAATGGTCACTCTGGGGGCATGCTGTGGGCATGGAATCAACATGACATTCTGATGGCTGGGTGTTGGATGGAGAGAAGGAGAGGACTCAAGGATGACCCTCGAATTTTTGGCTTCAACAACTGGATCAACTCTGAGTTAATCTAGTCTAGTAGTTCCCCAGTTTAAATCAGATGAACCATTGACATAGGACAAAATTGGTGTGGTCAGCATATTGATGCTATTGCTTCTTTTGCCAAGTAAGTTTATTGCCAAATCAATAACTCTCATCATCTCCTGCCACCATCATTTCCTAGAAGAGAGGATACTCTAACAATGAAAAAGTAGGAAAGGTTAATTTTGAGTAATCTTAGAATTAAGAGTAATCCTTTTAATTCAATCAAGTGAGTTCTAGGGAAAATTCATGACCTTGTTCTTTACTTTTTTATTGTCTTGTCATTGATCAGTAGAAATGCTGTCATACCTGGAAAGGTACTTGGGAACCATCGGTCTATTTGATCCTTCCAATCCAGACAGAAATCCCAGGTGTGGCATCCTGGACAGTGCTCTTCCAGCTTATGCATGAACACTCTTCATGAAGGGGTACATCTCACTAGGCAGCCCATTTCATTTTGGAAGAGTCCTAATTAATAAATTAATACATGGTCCTCTGCCACCTCCATGCCCTTGCCTTGGCCTCTGGAGGTACAAGGAGTAAAGGTAATCTCCAGCATCACAGTCTTTCAAACCTATGAAGAGGTCAGTCATGTCCGCCTTCTGAAAGGGCAAACATTTCTAGCTTTTTAACTAATAATTCTCTCTTGATACAAATTCAGAGTATATAAATAACATGGTGTATTAGTCTGTTCTTGCATTGCTATAAGGAACCACTTGAGACTGGGTAATTTATGAAGAAAAGAGGTTTACGGCCGGGCGCGGTGGCTCACGCCTGTAATCCCAGCACTTTGGGAGGCTGAGGCGGGTGGATCACGAGGTCAAGAGATCGAGACCATCCTGGTCAACATGGTGAAACCCCGTCTCTACT
>NW_016107324.1:3684429-3689172 GCF_001604975.1 Cebus imitator
AAAGAGAAAAGAGGTTTAGTTTATTCACAGTTCTGCAGGCTGTACAGGAAGCATAGCTGGGGAGGGCTCAGGAAACTTACAATCACGGCAGAAGGCGAAGCAGAAGCAGATATATGTTCACATGGTGGAGCAGGGCAGAGGGAGCGAGAGAGAGCGCAAAAGGGGAAGTGCTACATACTTTTTTGGGGTTTGCTTTTGAGACAGAGTCTCACTGTCACCCAGGCTGCAGTGCAGTGGCATGATCTTGGCTCACTGCAACCTCCACCTCGTGGGTTCAAGTGATTCTCCTGCTTCAGCCTCCCGAGTAGCCGGGATTACAGGTGCCCACCACCATACCCAGCTGATTTTTGTATTGTGTTTTGAGACAGAGTCTTTTTCTGTCACCCAGGCTAGAGTGCAGTGGCACAATCTTGGCTTACTGCAACCTCTGCCTCCCAGGCTCAGGCAGTTCTCCTGCCTCAGCCTCCTGAGTAGCTGGAATTATAGGCACCTGCCATCATGCCCAACTAATTTTTGTATTTTTAGTAGAGGTGGGGTTTCACCATGTTGGCCAGGCTGGTCTCAAACTCCTGACCTTGTGATTTACCGGACTCGGCCTCCCAAAGTGCTGGGATTACAGGTGAGCCACCGTGCCCAGCCAATTTTTGTATTGGTAGTAGAGACAGGGTTTCACCATGTTGCCAAGGCTGGCCTCAAACTGCTGACCTCAAGTAATCCACTGGCCTTAACCTCCTAAAATGCTGAAATCATAGGCATGAACCACTGCACCTGGCTTGCTACACACTTTTAAACAACCAGATCTTGGGCAGGGCGTGGTGGCTCATGCCTGTAATCCCAGCACTTTGGGAGGCTGAGGCTGGAGGATCACCTGAGGTCAGGAGCTCAAGACCAGCCTGGCCAACATGGTGAAACCCCATCTCTACTAAAAATACAAAATTAGCTGGGCATGATTAGTATGTTCCTGTAATCGCAGCTACTCTGGAGGCTGAGGCAGGGAGAATCGCTGGAACCTGGGAGGCGGAGGTTGCAGTGAGCTGAGACTGCACCATTGCATTCCAGCCTGGGAAACAAGAAACTCCGTCTCCAAAACAAAACAAAACCAAACAACCAGATCTCGTGAGAGCTCACTCACTATCACACAATAGCAAGGGGGAAACCCGCCCCCATGATCCAGTTGCCTCCCACTAAGCCCCTCCTCCAATGCTGAGGATTATAATTTGACATCAGATTTGGGAAAAAAAAAAAAACCAGAAAAAAAAAAAAAAAAAACAAAACACATGGCGACTGAGGTTCCAAGGGCTTGCTGCTCTAGATGTCACCCAGTAGTCATTCTATGGCTGTTTGGTATCTGTTTCATTGTCTAGTTTCACACTCAGGAGAGAGAATACTGGAGGAAAAACATCTCCCTCAAGAGGATTTAAAGGCAAGATACCTGGATATTTATTCTGGAATTGAGGCAGGACGAAGAATTTGACTGCACACAGACATCTTGATCTCATAACTCTCTCGAATATTAACATCATTTGTTTAAGAGAGACCTGGATTTAGAGGATGAATTAGTTCATGTTCAAAGCTTTAGGGCTTAAAAAAAATCTGGCCCTGCTCATTGTGATGAATGTCAGAGAGACTATTTCTGATTTACCAGGCATGTAATTTAGAACTCATATTTAAGAAAGCACCTAGCATCGTGTCTTGCTACTTGGCAAGGGTTTATTTCTTCTCTTTCCTTTCTCCCTTCCTGACTTCGTTTCCTCCTTCCATTCTTCATTCTTCTGATTTGAATCTGTTAAGAGAATACTGCTAGAGTTCATTCAATATCTCAAGCATGTCAGAGCACCAGCTGCACTGGCAAATATCTGACTTCAGCTTGATAGTTCTTTGACCCTTATATGCTTAATGACAAAGCTATGTTCCATTAAATAGTTTTCTTATCTTATTTTTTATTTATTTTTGAGACAGAGTCTCACTCTGCCATCCCTTCTGGCATGAAATGGTGTGATCTCAGCTCACTGCAGCTCCCACCTCCGGGATTCAAGCGATGCTCCCACCTCAGCCTCCCAAGTAGCTTGGATTACAGGCACCCAGCATCATGCCCAGCTAATTTTATTTTATTTATTTATTTTTTTGAGACATAGTCTCGCTCTGTGGCCAGGCTGGAGTGCAGTGGCAAAATCTCGGCTCACTGCAATCTCTGCCTCCTGGGTTCAAGTGATTCTCCTGCCTCAGCCTCTCGAACAGCTGGGGTTACAGGTGTGTGTCACCACACCCAGCTAAATTTTGCTGTATTTTTAATAGAGATGGGGTTTCACTATGGTGGTCAGGATGGTCTTGATCTCCTGACCTTGTGATCCAGCCACCTTGGCCTCCCAAAGTGCTGGGATTATAAGCCTGAGCCACTGTTCCCGGCCGGGTAGTTTTCTAAGAATGCTATTTCTAGGTTGTATACATATTGGACTTCAAGAATCCTAAATACATAGATAGAGTTATTCTAGATTAGATATTTGCACTTAATAGTAAACAAACTCATAGGCAGAGGATGAAAAAAAAGTTCCAGCTGGACATAGTGGCACACACCTGTAATCTCAGCACTTTGGGAGGCTGTGGTGGGTGGATTACCTGAGGTCATGAGTTTGAGACCAGCCTGAGCAACATGGTGAAAACTTGTCTCCAGGAAAAATACAAAATTAGTCAGGTGTGGTGGCACATGCCTGTAATTCCAGCTACTTGGGAGGCTGAGGCAGGAGAATCACTTGAACTTGGGAGTCAGAGGTTTCAGTAAGCTGAGATTACATCACTGCACTCCAGCTTGGGCAACAGAGAGAGACTCTGTCTCATAAACAAACAAACAAACAAACAAACACAACAACAGAGAGCTCCCATAAAGTAATGGTGGGTCTTAACTTTTCATTGTATTTCTGTTTGCTTTTTATTTTGGGGTGCTATGTAGTGGAGTTTTTTTTTTTTTTTTCTGCTCTGTTGCCCAGGCTGGAGTGCATTGGCACAATCTTGGCTCACTGTAACCTCTACCTCCTGGTTTCAAGTGATTCTCCCGCCTCAGCCTCCTGAGTAGCTGGGATTACAGGCGCCTGCCACCATACTGGACTAACTTTTATATTTTTAGTAGAGATGGGGCTTCACCATATTGACTAGGCTGGTCTCAAACTCCTGACCTTGTGATCCACCTGCCTCGGCCTCCCAAAGTGCTGGGATTACAGGCGTGACCCACCGTGCCCGGCCTATAGTGGAATTTTTTTTTTTTTTTTTTGAGATGGAGTTTTGCTCTTGTTACCCAGGCTGGAGTGCAATGGCACGATCTCGGCTCACCGCAACCTCTGTCTTCTGGGTTCAAGCAATTCTCCTGCCTCAGCCTCCCAAGTAGCTGGGACTTTTAAAGGCCAGGGATGATTGTATATTTCATGTGGATAACACATTTTGCCAGTATAAAGTGTGCCTTAAACCTTGTGACTGGTATTCCCCTTTTCCTGATGTTAAACTTGAACTCCCTTTTCCTTTTCCATAATGACCTGGACTGCCTATCCCAGTGTTCTTCGTGAATGTTGGTGGGTGCTTGTTGACGTTTCAGAGGGGAGCAGGGCTTGGGGAGGGCGAAGTGGTCAGTGCCAAATGAGCTTCTTCTTACAAAGCTTTCCTGACTTCACTCTCCGTTCACCCTTTACTCTGCTCGCGCTCTGCTGTCTGTGTATGCTTGGTGAATATATTTAACTGTGGACATTCTGTCATTGGACCTGAAGCTGTGTTTCTTGATGACAGGGTTTTTTCATACGAACACTGCGGAAGATTGCAGTCCACGCTCTGATTAACTTTCACGTGTAGGGAACATTTTCTTTGGCAAATGCTTCAAAGTTGAACAAACCACCTCCTCTCCTGAGTAATCTGCTATTATTTTGTGCTTTCTGTCCATGCAAAAATGTTAATTCTACAAATCAAATGCAATATCAAGTACATAGTAGCTACAAAAAATTCCATCGTAGAGAATCGGGGGTCCAGTTAACTACCAATAGGATATTTACCATTATTTATACTTTTAAAATTAAAGTTATTATTATCATTGTCAGGTGAGGTGGCTCACACCTGCAATTCCAGCACTTTGGAAGGCCAAGGCAGGAGGATCTCTTGAGTCCAGGAGTTCAAGACTAGCCTGGGCAACATTGTTAGACTCCATCTCTATTAAAAAAATTTAAAAATTAGCTGGGCGTGGTGACATGAGCCTGTAGTTCCAGCTACTCAGGAGGCTGAGGCCGGAGGATCAGGAGGTCAAGTCTGCAGTGAGCCATGATCATGCCACTAAACTCCAGCCTGGAAAACAGAGCAAGACCGTGTTTCAAATAAAATAAAACAAAACAAAATTAAACTAAATAAAATAGATATATTAACTTGTGAAGAAAAACAGATTACAGCATACTATATATGACATTATTATAGTTTTATAAAATATTTTATATCTCCCTACAATTATTGAACAGGAATATTGCAAAAAATTAGCAGCAGTCATCTCTGATTATTTTTTTCCTTCTTATCACTTATCCATATTTCCTAGATTATCTACTTTGAGCACCCATTTCATTGGTAATAAAAATAAGAATTTCTTGGTTGGTCACAGTGGCTCATGTCTATAATTCCAGCACTTTGGGTTGCTGATGTGGATAGATCATCTGAGGTCAGGAGCTCGAGATCAGTCTGACCAACATGGTGAAATCCTGTATCTACAAAAAATACCAAAAA
>NW_016107324.1:3689767-3693644 GCF_001604975.1 Cebus imitator
TTTTTGAGACAGGGTCTAGCTCTGTTGCCCAGGCTGGAGTGCAGGGGCACCATCTCAGCTCACTGCAGCCTCCACCTCTGGGTTCAAACAATTCTAATGCTTCAGCTCCTGAGTAGCTGGGATTACAGACATGTGCCACCATGCTCAGCTAATTTTTGTATTTTTAGTAGAGACAAGGTTTCGCCATGTTGGCCAGGCTGGTCTTGAGCTCCTGACCTCAAGTGAGCCACCTGCCTTGGCCTCCCAAAGTGCTGGGATTACAGGCGCGAGCCACTGTGCACGGCCTGATTTTATTTTTTTTGAGATGCAGTCTTGCTCTGTTGCCCAGGCTGGAGTGCAGCGGTGGGACCTTGGCTCACTGCAACCTCCACCTCTGTGTTCAAGCAATTCTCATGCCTCAGCTCCTGAGTAGCTGGGATTACAGGCATGTGCCACCATGCCCAGCTAATTTTTTTTTTTGTATTTTTAGTAGAGACAGGGTTTCACTATGTTGGCTAGAATGGTCTGGATCTCCTGATCTTGTGATTCGCCCACCTCAGCCTCCCAAAGTGCTGGGATTACAGACATGAGCCACTGCACCCTGCCTGATTTTTTTTTTAATATCAAAGCAAAAAATCTATCTTTGAAAAGGTATGACATCACTGAAATGAATGTAGCTATCTAATGTTGAAATTGTGAAATGCCTCAAGTTAGCAGTTTGCCTAGTGTCTGACAGATATCAAATGCCTTCAGAAAACCTTAAATATTCTGTTCACTATGGTGCCACAGAATGTCTATAATGTTCCAGAACATAATCAGTTCTTTAGGGATCCTTGTTCATATAGGATTACTGATTCCCTAAATGAGCGCAAACTGCCATTATCCTTAGACTTATTCAATTAGTTCAATTAGGATGCTTGAAAGGTAAACCCGTGAACTCGTCTTTTATTTATTTATTTTTCTCTTTTGAGACAGGGTCCCACTCTGTCACCCAGGCTGGATTGCAGTGGTGCAATCTTGCTTCACTGCAACCTCAACCTCCCACGTTCAAGCAATACTCCTACCTCAGCCTCCTGAGTAGCTGGGACTACAGGGACAAGCCATTTTGTCCAGCTATTTTTGTATTTTTTGGAGAGACAGGATTTCTCTATGTTGCCCAGGATGATCTTGAACCTTTGAGCTCAAACAATCCTCCTACCTTGGTCTCCCAAATGGACTTTTGAAAATGCTGAATGAGGCTGGGCATGGTGGCTCACATCTGTAATCCCAGCACTTTGAGAGGCCAAGGTGGTGGGTCACCTGAGGTCAGAAGTTTGAGACCAGCCTGGCCAACATGGCGAAACCCCATCTCTACTAACAATACAAAAATTAACCAGGTGTGGTGGTGCACCCCTGTAATCCCAGCTACTGGGGAGGCTAAGGCAGGAGAATCACTTGAACCTGGGAGGCGGAGGTTGCAGTGAGCCAAGATCGAGCTGTTGTACTCCAGCCTGGGTGACAGAGTGAGACTCACTCTAGACGAGAAAAAAAAAAAAAAGAAAATGCTAAATGATTTTTAAACTTCAGGATGTCATTAAGTTTCAGATAATTTTTTTCCCTTTTCTTCAAGCTCTTAATACACTAGGAGAAATGAAACTTCAAATATTGGAGAAGGTTTTTTTTGAATTTGGCAGTCTGATAGGCATATGATAATAAAATGAAATAATATTGAAAAATTAACACGGGTGCCTTTTTTTAAGGTCTTCAGTCTTTACTGCCTTTGTCCCAGTAAAGGAACCTTAGTCATTGAAAACCACATTACACAGACTTGACAGAGAGAATATAAACATGTGCGGCCACTTACCTTATGTAGCTCAGCACATACAGAAGCTGCTGTTCCCTGCAGGGAATGGCTTCCCCTAGGTCAGGCAAGCCAAGCCCATGCCCCCTAAGTGGGTTTGGAGGTGAGTTGAACTTGCGGGCCTGTACGGCCAGGCTGTCTGTGGTGGCTTGGTGTTCGCTGTTGAGTCAGCCCAAGAAGGATTCCCAACGCTACTCTTGGGAAGGGTAAATTGGGTAAAGTTGGGAGTGGCCTGAAGATCTGGTCTTTCCGGTAGAAGAGGGCTGCACAGAGGCTCTCCCTGAGTCTGGGGGATGATATAAACTCAGGCTGTGCAGAACGGGGCAGCTTCGGCTCTGTGGCGAGAACTCCTCCTTGTAGGGTCCTTCGGGAGACTCCAGAGGTGGTCTGGTGCGCTAGGTCCTCCTCCCACTGCGGGGCTTGCTCTCTGGCCTTCGGGGTGGCCAAGGCCAGCTTCGAGTTTCCTTGTCTCCCCTTCCTCACTATTCTCTGAGCCCCGGTTTCTCCTTCTCCAGTAAGCCAACCTTGTTCCCACCTCAGGCTCTTTGCAGTTGCTTTTGCTATAAGCTTCTGCTTTCTAAATTTATTTTTCTATTTTTTTCATATTTATTTATTTATTATTTTTTGAGACAGAGTCTCACTCTGTTGCCCACGCTGCAGTGCAATGGCGCAGTCTCTGCTCTCTGCAACCTTCACCCCCCAGGTTCAAGCAATTCTCCTGCCTCAGCAATCCCTCTCTTCCTGAGTAGTTGGGATCACAGGTGTGTGCCACCACACCCGGCTAATTTTTTAAATATTATTAGTCGAGACAGGGGTTTCACTATGTTGGCCAGGCAGGTCTTGACCTCCTGACCTCAGGTGATCCACCTGCCTTGGCCTTCCAAAATGCTGAGATTATAGGCGTGAGCCATTGCACCCAGCCTATTTATTTTAACTGACAAACAGTAATTATGTATATTATGGGGTACAATGTGATATTTTGATCTATGTACACATTGTAGAAAAATTCAGTCAAGTTAATTAACATGTCCATTACCTTACCAGCTTATCTTTTTTTTTTTTTCTTGTGGTGAGCATGTTAATTTTAGCCACTGTTTTTTTTTGGGGGACCAAGTCTTACTCTGTTGCCAAGGCTGGAGTGCAGTGGTGTGATCTCAGCTCACTGCAACTTCCGCCTCCCAGGTTCAAGTGATTCTTCTGCGTCAGCCTCCTAGTAGCTTGGATTATAGGTACATGACACAAAGCCTGGCTAATTTTTTGTATTTTTAGTAGAGATGGGGTTTTGCCATGCTGGCCAGGCTGGTCTCGAACTCCTGACCTCAAGTGATCCACCCACCTTGGTCTCCCAAAGTGCTGGGATTACAGGCATGAGCCACCGCGCCCAGCCTCAGCATTTGTTAATAGAAGGAAATAGTATAAAGTTTATCTGCCTACTGACTTGAATGGTAGTGTCACTCATTTTTACTTATAGGGATAATTATGAGCAATTGGATTTTTTGTTGAAAATAGCCTATTTCCCCCTTCTCATTAAAATAAATAAATATGTGCTTATGTGTGCATGAATGTATATATACTTGAATACCTCCCCCTCTGAAAGATAACCTAGCAATATATCTAAGATTTTCCTAAAATCTCCAGTTTAGATTAACTGCAACATATGAATAAACAGATGACAGAGACTGCCAAGTCCTAGGTCATGGATGAGTGATTTTATTTTATTTTTTTGAGATGGAGTCTCTCTCTGTAGCCCAGGATGGAGTACAGTGGCTCAATCTTGGCTCACTGCCACCTGAGCCTCCTGGGTCCCTGTTCAAGCAGTTCTCCTGCCTCAGCCTCCTGAGCAGCTGGGATTACAGGCATGTGCCACCCTGCTCAGCTACTTTGTTTTTTTTTGTATTTTTAGTAGAGATGGGGTTTCACCAGGTTGGCCAGGCTGGTCTTGAACTGTTGACCTTGTGATCCTCCTGCCTTGGCCTCCCAAAGTGCTGAGATTACAGGTGTAAACCACCAAGAATGGTCAGGTCGTGATTTTCTTTTCTTTTCCTTTCTTTCTTTCTT
>NW_016107324.1:3694090-3699113 GCF_001604975.1 Cebus imitator
GATCTCTTGACCTCGTGATCCACCCGCCTCGGCCTCCCAAAGTGCTGGGATTACAAGCGTGAGCCACCGCGCCCGGCCTGATATTTGTATTTTTTGTAGAGATGGGGCTTCACCATGTTGGCCAAGCTGGTTTTGAACTCCTGGCCTCAAATGATCCACCCCCTTTGGCCTCCCAAGGTGCTGGGATTACAGGTGTGAGCCATCATGCCTGGCCATGGATAAGTGGCTTTCAAATTGTGTTCTAAGAAACCCTGGAGATTGGTGAAGCCCAGTTAGGGGAAGGAGATGTGGGGGTGAGGGGTGAGGATAAAGAGGAGAAAAAGAAACAGATTAATTGGCAGGAGGATTCAAGCTCTCCTGCCTCTCTTACAACTAGATTAAATCTTGCTCCGTTTTACATATTTGGATACCAGTAAAATTTTGTTTGTATATTGAGTTCAGAAGCTCAAAAAACATTTGCATTACTGCCATAAAACCTGGATCTGCAGACTGTGGCCCATGGGCCAAATGTGGCTGAGCGCAGTTTGTCTTTGTAAGCCTATGAGCTAGGAACAGTTTTTACATTTTTAAGAGAGAGAGATCATACATGACCTGCAAAGCCTAAAAATAGTTACTGTAAAAAATCTCGCTAAATACACGGTAAAGAAGTACTTAGATAAAGCATATGCATTGCTTAGGATTAGATTCAGCTACAAATAAAGGAGATCCCCAAATATCAGCAGTTTGGGAAAATATAAGCTTATTTCTGAGTCAAGCATTGAAAGGTCTTTAGTGTTACAAAATACCATGGGTCAGAGTTCTAGGCTTCACTTCTCTGTGGCTCTAGCATGGATTCCTTTCGTTCTCTGGGTCACCGCTTGGTATACAAGCGGTGTTGGAGCTCCAGGCCTTTTGTTTTCATTCCAACCAACAGGAAGAATGAAGCAGGGAAGAAAATGAAGCATTCTACTTGTATTTTTTTTTTTTTTTTTTTTTTTTTTTGCGACAAGATCTTTCTGTTTCTTAGGTTGGAGTGCAGTGGTGTGATCGTGGCTTACTGCACCCTTGAGTTTCTGGGCTCAAGTGATCCTTCATCCTCAGCCTCCCAAGTAGCTAGGGCTACAGGCATGTGCCACCACATCTAAATAATTAAATTTTTATTTTTATTTTTTTTGTAAAGATGAGGCTTTGCTCTGTGTTACCCAGGCTGATGTTGAATATCTGGGAAGCAGTCCTTCCATCCTTTCCTCCCAATGTGATGGGATTGGCCCCGACTTCTACTTTTTTGAATTTTTGCTTTCTTTTTCTTTTGTAGAGACTGGGTTTCACCATACTGGCCAGGCTGGTCTTGAACTCCTGACCTCAGTGATCCACCTGCCTTGGCCTCTGAAAGTGCTGGGATTACAGGTGTGAGCCACCGACGCCTGGCCTTCTGATTTTATCCCTTTGGGCAGAGGTTAATTATATGGTTACAGCTAGCTTCAAGGGAGGCTGGGAAATATAGGCTTGATTCTGGGCATTCCTGTGGCCTGCCAAAAATTTGGCAATCAATTATAAGGTAGAAGTGGAGATTGGATATTAGTGTCTCTATTATAGTAGAGAGCGTCAACTCATTAACTAATTTATTTGTTCAGCCTCCTTCCCTGTGCCAGGCACCCTGTTAAACACTGAGAATATAAATTGGATACAACACGGTACATTTCCTGGATGAATTCAAAGTCTAGGAATCTTCTCATATTTTGAATGTCTCCTAAGGGCTTTTCCAACCTCTTTGATCTTGATTCATTGCAACCCAATGTTAGCTTTTTTTTTTTTTTTTAAATTGGCTTGCTTAGAACTGCATGTTTTTGACCACTGTCAACTGTGCATTCAGACTGCATGTTTTACCTTAAAAAAAAAAAAAGTTTAAGAGCTCTAATGCACAGGGTCTGAGCAATGAACATGGAGTTCTTTGTTCTTCTGCTATCACTACGAGGATGTTTGAATTATTCTGTAGGTATCCATCATTCTGGAAGTAACATTGATATATCCACCTTGGTCCTGTACTGAGAAGCAAAGCAAAAAGTCCTGAAGAGGATTAAATGGGGCCCTTTATTTTTAACTTTATACAAATTTGCATTAGACCAGCATTCATTAAATGAGTAAAAATGCTGCATACTCAGTGATGGCAGGATGCATTTATAAATGGGTCAATCTCTGAGTCAGATGAGGGATTTTCTGGGAATCTTTTGCCAGAACCCCTCAAGCTCAAATGTATGTTGAGTAAGTTAGGGCTTTTATCCTTTTCTAGGCTGACTCATGTAATTCTAAACTCTGATAACAAGGGATATTCAAGGGAGGGGGTTGTTTAAAGTGAACAAAAGTTTTTGTTTAACATGTTTCAATCATGGGTTTGATCAAACTGGGATGTTTTCTCTTATTAAAAATTCCTCAAGCCAGTGAAATATTTGGAATATCACTTATTGTTTATGAGGTTTACTTTGGTTAAATAAATACACTTCCTACTACATTCAGGCACTTTGTATTCACAAATCACTTTACCAGTAATTTTGGTTTTCAGTGATTTTTTTTTTTCCCATTTCTTTTTTTCCTCTTGCCTTTGTTTTACTTTGCCTTCAGAAATGTTTTCTGCCAAAAATCAGGTCAGCTCTCAGATGAGAGGTGAGGGAGTTGGGAAGACGAGACATAATTAAACTCTATATGCTAATGCCAACTCAGTGACACTTTGACAACTGCCCAATTTAATCTCAGAAGTATCATGTGTTCTTCAAAATAGCTAATGCATTTTGGAAGGCAAGCATATCAGGACATTGAAAAAAAAAACTAATTTAAAACATACTTAGGCTAGTCTTGTCATGCTCTGTCCCCCAGGCTGGAGTGCAGTAGCATGACCTCAGCTCACTGCAACCTCCGCCTCTTGGGCTCAAGCAATTCTCTTGCCTCAGCCTCCCGAGTAGCTGGGACTACAGACTTGGGCCACTATGCCAGGTTAATTTTTATATTTTTAGTAGAGAGGGGATTTCATTATGTTGGCCAGCCTGATCCCTGAACTCCTGACCTCAGGTAATCCTCCCACCTTGGCCTCCCAAAGTGCTGGGATTACAAGCATGAGCCATGCGCCCGACCTAGACCTGTAATTTTTAACATTCGTGGTGATATGTGATATAAAAACCAGAAATTGCTTATTAAATACATCTCTTTAGAAATGATTTTTAGTTTTCTGGCCGGGAGTGGTGGCTCATGCCTATAATCCCAGCACTTTGAGAGGGCTGAGTAAGGTGGATCACCTGAGGTCAGGAGTTTAAGATCAGCCTGGCCAACATGGTTAAACTCCATCTCTACTAAATACAAAAAATTAGCTGGGCATGGTGGTGCACATCTGTAATCCCAGCTATTTGGGAGGCTGAGGCAGGAGAATCGCTTGAACACAGGAGGCAGAGGTTGCAGTGAGCCGAGATCATGCCATTGCACCCCAGTCTGGGCAACAACAGCAAAACTCCACCTCAAAAAAAAAAAAAAAAAAAAACTTCTAGATTTTAAGAAACAAGAATAAAAGTAATATGAAATCATATAGAATGTTTCCATATGAAAAATCTTTTTATGATTTAGCACAAAATGGCTTTGTTAACAAAAATAATACTACATAATATTCAATTCCAAGATTTAACCCTTTGAGACCTGAATGTTTGTTTATTTCCTTTTCTCTCTCTTTTTTTTTTTTTGAGACAGGGTCTCTCTCTGTCACCCAGGCTGGAGTGCAGTGGTACAATCATGGCTCACTGCAGCCTCAACTTCCTGGGCTCAGGTGATCCTCCTGCCTCAACCTCCCAAGTAGCTGGGACTACAGATGTGTGTTACCATGCCCAGGTAATGGTTTTGGATGATTTGTAGAGACAGGATCTCGATATGTTGCCCAGGCTGATCTTGAACTTCTGAGTTCAACTGATCCTCCCACTGTGGCCTCCCAAAGTTCTAGGATTATGAGAGTGAGCCACTGCTCCCAACCTGTTTTTTTTTTTCCCTTAGGAAAGGAATAATGTCAACCTAATTTACAGAGTCCCTGTGATCCCATACTTACTCTCTTTTGGAACACTATAAGAATATATATACAAATCTTTGATGTCTACTGTGTGGTAACCTTGTGCAGGCAAACCTGCACAGTCTTCTGCTCTGGTCGTATGTGGAGATGCTCTTGCTGGGACATGTTTGTGTAGCCTTCACAGCTATTGGCTGAAGAGCCCCTGCTCCCCAGTTACATAGGAGTCTGTGTAGTAGGGAATCTTAGTTCTGTAATAATTAGTATCACAAATGGGGAATTCTCTTCTTTTTCTCCTCTTTCTCTGTCTCCTACTTTAATTCTGTCCCCCAGGCTGGAGTTGTCTATTTTCTGGGGGATGTTAGCAGATTTTGATGCTCTATGGCTATCTATTAATTCATTAGGGCTTTCAAAAGTATGAGATTCTAATCTAGTTTATAAAATGTACTAGCTGCAGTACTTACATAAAGGTAATTTCTCCCTTATCTTCTATCTGGTTGTCTAATGCTACAATTCATATAGAAAGAGCAGGAAAAATATTTGAGTCTTTTGTCAGTTTTCAAAATAAGTTGGTTCCCTGGTATTAAACAACACTTAAAAAAAAGTATCATTGTGAACTGAGAGATATATATCCAATATATTGAATATATATATTGAATATACTGAATGTATCAAATATATTTCAATTTATTACAGTTATTTTTCTTATTGATTTTTATATTCGTCTTCTTTGGCCAGTAGGAGCCTTTTCAAATTGGCTCTGTATCTTTTTGACATTACTCTAGTAATATTTGACAGCTTCCTTGCTATGTGGCAAAAGATGTTCCAAGAATAGATGTTATTTATTTCTTGCCCTAGACCTGGAATTAACATTTTTCTCCCCATGGAATGCTAGTTACTTATTGTAGATTAACATGCAATTTTAAGAATTAATGCAGAGAGCCTTGGTGTACCCTTTATCCAGTTTCCCCCAATGGTAACCTCTTACAAAATTTTTTTTTTTTTTTT
>NW_016107324.1:3700463-3709200 GCF_001604975.1 Cebus imitator
CACCATGCCCAGCTAATTTTTTGTAGTTTTAGTAGAGACGGGGTTTCACCATGTTGACCAGGATGGTCTCGATCTCTTGACCTTGTGATCCACCCGCCTCGGACTCCCAAAGTGCTGGGATTACAGGCTTGAGCCACCGCGCCCGGCCACTCTTACAAAATTTAAGTAAAATGTCACAACCAGGATATTGAAATCAATCCAATTAGAATGAAGATGAGTTCTATCACCAAATGAATCCTTCAGGTTTCCCTTTTATAGCAACATTTACCTTTCACCCCCTCTCTCCGCTCGTTACTGACTTTTAGCGACAACTAATCTGTTCCTTATTTTCATAATTTTTTCATTTTGAGAATGTTATAATAGAATCACACAGTTTATAACTTTGGGGTTGGATTTTATCCAATCAGTGTAATTTCCAGGAAATTCATCCAAGTTGTTACATTTATGAATAGTTTTATGTATGTATGTATATATGTATGTATGTATGTATGTATGTATTTTTGAGACAGAGTCTTGCTCTGTCACCCGGGCTGGAGTGCAGTGGTATGATCTCTGCTCACTGCAACCTCTGCCTCCTGGGCTCAAGTGACTCTCCTGCCTCAGCTTCCCAAGGAGGTGGGACTACAGGTGCGCATCACCATGCCTGGCTAATTTTTGTAATTTTAGTAGAGATGGGGTTTCACCATGTTGGCCAGGCTGGTCTTGAACTCCTGACCTCAAGTGATCTGCCCCCTTTTGCCTCCCAGTGTGCTGGGATTATAGCGTGAGCCACTGCGCCTGGCCAATAATTTGTTCTTTTTAAATTGCTGAGTAGTAGTCCATAATATGGATGTAGTATAGTTTGTTTAACCATGCACCTATTGAAGGACAAATGGGTTGTTTTCAGTTTTTGACTATTATGAATAAAACTGCTATGAACATTTGTGTACAGATTTTTGTGTGTACATAATTTTTCATTTTTCTGTCATAAATGTCCAAGTGTGCAATTGCTGGATCATATGGTTGTTGCTTGTTTAGCTTTACTAGAAAGTGATTGCACCATATCAGAGTCCCATCAGCAGTGTAGGAGTCTCAGCTTTAGACATTCTAATAGATATGTAGTGATATTTTTCTTTCTTTCTTTCTTTTTTTTTTTTTTTTTTTGAGACAGAGTTTCACTCTTGTTACCCAGGCTGGAGTGCAATGGCGCGATCTCGGCTCACCGCAACCTCCGCCTCCTGGGTTCAGGCAATTCTCCTGCCTCAGCCTCCTGAGTAGCTGGGATTACAGGCATGTGCCACCATGCCCAGCTAATTTTTTGTAGTTTTAGTAGAGACGGGGTTTCACCGTGTTGACCAGGATGGTCTCGATCTCTTGACCTCGTGATCCACCCGCCTTGGCCTCCCAAAGTGCTGGGATTACAGGCTTGAGCCACCGCGCCTGGCCCTTAATTGAATTTTTCTAATGACTAATGATGTTGAATATCTTTTTATGTGCTTAAAAAATTTCATTTATTTATTTTTTGAGACGGAGTCTCTCTCTGTCACCTGGACTGGAGTGCAGTGGTGCCATCTTGGCTCACTGCAACCTCTGCCTCCTGGGTTCAAGTAATTCTCCTGCTTCAGCTGCTGGAATAGCTGGGATTACAGGCATGTGCCACCAGGCCCAGCTTTTTGTGTTTTTAGTAGAGACAGTGTGATGGGGTTTCACTGTGTTGGCCAGGCTGGTCTCGAACTCCTGACCTCAAGTGATCTGCCCACCCTGGCATCCCAAAGTGCTGGGATTATAGGTGTGAGCCACTGTTCTTGGCCTTATGTGCTTCCCACCCCCTTCTCTCTCTTTTTCTTTTTTCCATAAGCAGGTCCTCTTTGGTAAAGTGTATTTCCAAATATTTTGCCAGTTTTATTATTGGGTTGTTTGTTTTCTATTATTGAGTTTTAAGAGTTCATTACATATATTCATAAAAGTTCTTTACCAAATACATGCTTTGAAAATATTTTCTTCCAGTCATTATGTTTTTATTCTTTCTAATCAGTGTCTTTCATAGAGAAAATTTTTTTTCACCACTAAGAGTCATACGAGAGAAGATGTTTTTATTATTGAAATGCAACTTATTGGTTTGTTTTTTATAAATTATGATTTTGGTGTTACATGTAAAAAATATTTGCTTTACCCAAGGTCATGAAGGTTTTCTCCTAAATGTCTTATAGTTTTAGATTTTATGTTTAGGTCTATTATATTAGTCTGTTCTCACATTGCTATAAAAAACTACCTGAGAGTGTGTGATTTATAAAGAAAAGAGGTTTAATTGACTCACAGTTCTTCAGGCTCTACAGGAAGCATGGCTGGGGAGGTCTCAGGGAACTCACAATCACAGCGGAAGGCAGAGGGGAGGCAGACATATCTTAACATGGTACAGCAGGAGAGAGTAAAAGGGGAGCTGCTAGACACTTTTAAACAGCCAGATCTTGTGAGAACTCACTCACTAACATAACAGCAAGGTGGAAGTCCACCTCCATGATCCAATCACCTCCCACCAGGCCCCTCCTCCGACACTGAAGATTACAATCTGAAATGAGATTTGGGTAGGGACACCGAGTCAAACCATATCATCTATGTTGTATTTTGAGTTAATTTTTGTATAGGGTACAGGTATATACAAAATTTTATTTATTTATTTATTTTTGAGACAGGGTCCCACTTAGTTACCCAGGCTGGAGTGCAGTGGCACAATCTCATCTCACTGCAGCCTCAACCTTCTGGGCACCAGTGATCCTTCCACCTCAGCCTCCAAAGTTGCTGAGACTACATGCCTGGCTAATTTCTGTATTTTGGTTTGTAGAGATAGGGTTTTGCCATGTTGCCCAGGCTGGTCTCAAATTCCTGGGCTCAAGCAATCCACTGGCCTAGGCCTCCCAAAGTGCTGGGATTATAGGCTGCAGCCACTGCTCCTGGCCCAAAGTTTATTTTGTTGCATATGGATATCCAATTATTCCATCACCATTTGTTGAAAAGACTATCCCAGCTCTACTAAATTGTTTTTATATCTTTGTTGAAAAGCAATTGTTCATTTAAATGTATGTCTAGTTATGGACCCTCTGTTCTGTTCCATTGATTTATTTGTGTGTTGTTATACTAATACTACAAGGTCTTGATTAGTCCAATCAGATATTATACTATAGTGCATATTCTTCTTTTTCAAAGTTGTTTTGGCTATTTTAGGTTCTTGGCATTTCTATATGAGTTTTACAATCAGTTTTGTTCATCTATGTAAAAGCCTGCTAGGATTTTGATTGGGATTATATTGAATCTAAAGATCAATGTGGGGAGAATTGGCATCTTAACAATCTTGAGTCTTTGGACCCATAAACAAGTTAGATCTCCCCATTTATTTAGTTCTTCTTTATTTTATCTCTGAAATGTTTTGTAAATTTCCACTGTACAGGTAAAAATTTTGTCAGATTTATCCCCAAATACTCAATTTTTTGAGTGCTATTGTAAATGATATTGTTTTAAAATTCTAACATCCAATCACTCACTGCTAATATAATAAAATAGACTATTATAAATACATCTTGTATTTTAAAACCTTATTAAATTCACTCATTAGTTCTAGTAGTTTTTTTTGCAGTTGCATCAGATTTTCTACGTAGATGATCATTGATATGGTTTGGCCATGTCCCCACGCAAATCTCATCTTGAATTGTAATCCCCATAATTTCCGCATCTCTAGGAAGAGACCTGGTGGGAGGTGATTGGATCATGGCGGTGGCTTCTCCCACGCTATTCTTGTGACAGTGAGTTTTCACAAGATCTGATGGTTTTATAAGGGGCTCTTCTCCCTTCACTCCTCACTCTTCTCTTTCCTGGTGCCATGTGAAGAAGGTTCTTGCTTTCTCTTTGCCTTCCACCATGATTATAAGTTTGAGGCCTCCCCAGCCATGTGGAACTGTGAGTCAATTAATCCTTTTTCTTTCATTTTTCTTTTTTTTTGTTAACAATTATTTTATTAGGAGAAATTGAAGAAACACTGTTTTAACAGTTTAAAGTAATCAGCATCAAATTAACCTTGCTTAGTCCTGTTCTCAACTAGCAGCTAGTCTTCTGACCAGTCCCATGACCAAGTCCCCACATTTGTCACCAACAGCTTAATATCTGACATAGCCACCTTTGAGTATTTACCTGGAAGCCTCTTTCTTAAATAAATTATCCAGTCTTGAGTGTTTCTTTATAGCAGCATAAAAACTGACTAATACAATCATTTTGCCTGCAAATAAGACAATTTTACTTCTTCCTTTCTGATCTGGAAACTTTAAAATTTCTTTTTTTTGACCTATTTTACAGGCTAGAATTTCCAGGCAATGTTGAATAGAAATAGTGAAAGCCGACATTCTTGCCTTGCTCCGGATCTTTGGAGAAAAGTATTCAGTTTTCCACTACGTATTAAGTGTCATGTTAGCTGCAGGGTTTTTTTTTTTTGTAGATGCAGTTGCCTGTGCTGCTAGAGCCTGGGTCCTGGGGAAGCTGCCTATGCTGCAGTGACCTGCTTAGCAAGCACACCTGATCCAGGAAACAAAACACTTTCTTCCTGCAGTGTCTCGTCTATGCCCTCAACTGACAAAACTTAACATGAGTCAGCTGACAAAGAAAAAAGATATAAAGGGCCTATTCCTAATTTTGTAGGTTAGGCAAGGAAGGGCAAATAGGGAGCCAAGAGGCAATAAATTCCAAATTGGAATACTGTCTTTCAGGGATTACTATCTGTCATTACCTCATGTTCTGTATCTTGCAGACTGTTGTTTTGTGTATTTGGTCCACTGTTTGGTTGCTTTAGGCAGGTGAGTAAATCTGGTCATTGCTATCCCATCTTCACTAGAGGCAGAAGTGCTCCCTGTACTACTTTTTTAAATAGTAATTTCGGCATGCCATCTGTTTCCTTCTAGAACCCCGATGGATGCATATGTATTTCTCCTATATTTGTATATGTAGTAGCTAGGTTGAATGGTTTGTTTAGACTCAGGTTAAACATTTTTTTTTTTGCAAGATTCATTTACAGGTCATGTTGTGTATCTCATATTGCCTCATATGAGGTTGTTTCACTTCTAGGCATGCTAACTTTGATCACCTGGTTAAAATGATGATCATCAGATCTTACTGTAATAAAGGGACTTTCTCCTTTACAGTTAGCAAGGAATAATACAGTGGGGTGACGCTTTGGCACCTTTTGACTGTCGTGTTGCAGAAATATTTTCACCTGATATTTTTTAGCGTGCACTAATGATCCTTGCCTGAATCAACTCTTTATTAGGGTTTGGAAAACAGTAAATTTCCAACTGTTTCATTCCTCCCACAATTACTGGCTGGCATTCTTCTGTAAAAGAGAGCTTTCCATCATCAGCTCGGGATGAAATGTTGATTCTTCTTAAAAAGATACCGTAAATGCTTATTTCTCCTGATTAATTACTAATTTTTAGGGAAATGAGTTAGTTTAATAGTTACCTACAGTGATGAATGAGTTCTCTTCTCTCTCCCTCCTTTTAGTGTTACTATGGCATGCATTTGATGTATCCAATATTTATAGTAAGCTATAGTTATACTTTAAGAAAATTCTTGTATCTTTCCAAATTTGGCCATGGATATGCTTCCAGTGGTGTCTGATCCTTTGCATGTGTCCCCTCAGCCCTTTCGCATTAGTCTTTTGTAGCATCTTTGCTTTCTGGAATTATATACCTGTCTTGTTTATTCCTTGACCTACGCCTGGAATCACTGTTTCTTCAAGGAGTCTTGCGGAAAAGTTTTTGGAAAAGGATCTGAGTGCTAGGTGAATGTGTTAGAATTCTCCAGGGAAACAGAACCAGTAGCATATGTGTGTATGTGTGTGTGTGTGTGTGTGTGCGCACACGCGTGTGTGTGTGTATGTGTGTGTTCATTATGGGAATTGGCTTATATAATTGTGGAGGCAGAGAAGTCTCATGATCTGCCTTTGCAAACTGGAGAACCAGGAAATGAAATAGGAAATTTACTACTAGGAAGGCATGCTCTAAAGAGAAGGCAAAGGTGTTGGCTGGCTGAACAACATTTTGTTGAAGAGATTATATGTGTATATCTCATAGATTCAATCAGCCATCTGAGCAGAAGCCAGGAGTAGAAATGTGATTATCCAAGAAGGATCAGGGAAAAACTCTCTTATTTATTGGTAGAAATCTCTATGGCATACATAGGAGATCCACAAGATTTTTGAGAATGTTCTGTCAGTAGGAACACTGCCAGCTTCGATGGAAAGGGACAGAGGCTGGGCTAAATGAAAGAAAGCTGTTGGATTTCCAACATTCTACAAGCAGGAAATGAGCTGATACAGCCACTCAGCTGCAAACATGCTACTTTCAAGGAAAAGAAAGAATGACTCCAAGGATAGAGCCTTGGGCTTAGAGGGTGAAGCCACAGGCACAGGAGCAGAGGCCAGAGGAGCCATGCGTGCTGACGCCTGTAGAGCCATGAGCCACAGAAGGTTACTTTGTGGTCTTGAAAACTAATGAAACTTGTCCTTTGGGTTTCAAATTTGCTTGGGACCAATGACCCTTTTATTCTCTTCACTTTCTCCTTTTACAATGAGAATAAAAAGTGTTATCTCATGCCTGTCCCACCATTGTGTTTTGGAAAGAGATAACTTATTTTCTCATTTCACAGGCCCACAGATGGGGAAGAATTTTTCCCCAGGATGGTTCCTATGCAGAGTCTCACTCAGACCTGACTTAGATACCAAGATTTGAAACTTTTGAGCTGATGAGATTTTGGACTTAGAGTTGATGCTGCTGTCGTTGAGACTTTTTTGAGGATGTTGGGATGGGTGAATGTACTTTGCAGGCAGGACAGATGTAAATTTTTGGAAGTCTGAGGATAGACTATAGTGGGTTGAATAAGCCCTCCTCAAAAGATATATTTATGTCCTAATCCCCCATACCTGTGAATGTTACCTTATTTGGAAATGAGGTCTTTGCAGATGTTCTTAAATTGAGGATCTTGAGATGATAGATTATCCTAGATTATCCAAATAGGCCCTAAATTCAGTAACAAGTGTCCTTATAAGAGTCACACAGATGACGGACAGAGAAGAGGAGAAGGCAGTGTGACCACGGTGGCAGAGATTAGAGTGATTTGGCCACAAACCATGGAGTGCTTGGAGCCACCAGTAGCTGAAAAGGAAAAAGGAACAGATTGTCCTTCTGTTTGAGCTTTTGGAGGGCGTGCAGCCCTGCTGACACTTTGATTTTAGACTTTTTATTTATTTATTTATTTATTTTTGAGATGGGTTCTCCCTCTGCCACCCAGGCTGCAGTGAAGTGATGTGAATATGGCTTACTAAAACCTCAACCTCCTGGGTTCAAGCAGTTCTCTTGCCTCAGCCCTTCTGAGTAGCTGGGACCACAGGCGTGTGCCACCACACTTAGCTAATTTTGTTTTGGGTAGAAATGAGGTCTCACTATGTTGCTGAGGCTGGCCTCAAATTCTTGGAGCAAGGAATCTTCCTGCCTCATCCTCCCAAAGTGCTGGGATTACAGGTATCAACCACCATGCTCAGCTCCTTGATTTTAGGCTTTTGGCCTTGAAAACTGAAAGAAAATAAATTTCCATTGTTTTAAGTCACCCAATGTGTGGTGATTTGTTACAGCAGCAACAGGTTTCAATTGTGTATGATGTTATTTATATAAAATGTTACAAAGCCAGTTACAAAGGTATAAATATTGTATGATGTTATTTGTTTAAAATGTCCAGAATAGCCAAATCTATAGAGACAGAAAGTAGGTAAATGGGGTAGAGAATGGGAGTGATTGCTGATCAGTAAGAGATTTTCTTTTGGGGTGATAGAAAGAGATTTTGTTATAGTGGTGATTGTTGCACAATTCTGTGACTATCAGTAAGTTTTGTTCTTTATTATTTAATTTTTTAGAGATGGGATCTTGCTGTGTTGCCCAGGCTTATCTTGAACTCTTGGCCTCAAGTGATTCTCCTGCCTCAGCCTCCTGAGTAGCTGGCTTACAGGTGCAATCCACCACACCTGGTTCTGAATTTTGTACTTTGTCTTTTGACAAAACCAGGTGGGTTGTGGAATGAATTTTGTGCTTTAAAAGGTTAATTTTTTGGTATGTGAATCATAGTTTAATAAAGCTATATAAAATATTTTGGACAAGTATGGTGGTTTACACCTGTAATCTCAGTACTTTGGAAGGCTGAGGTGAGATTGCTTAAGGCCAGGAGTTCAAGACCAGCCTGGGCAACATAGTGAGACCCTATCTCTACAAAAAATATAAAAAATTAGTCTGGCATGGTGGGGCGCACCTGTGGTCCCAGCTGCTTGAGAGGCTGAGGTGGGAGAGGATCACTTGAGCCTGGGAGGTCGAGGCTGCAGTGAGCTGTGATTGTGTCACTGCACTCCAGCCTGGGTGACAGAGTAAAACCCTGTCTCAAAAAAAATATTAATCTGGTTTTCTTAACTCATTAATTTTACACTTATATGTTTTTAAATTGGAAACTAAAAAAATAAGATTAACAAATTTATTTGCTTGATCCTAGTAGACATATAAAAGGGGTAGAAAATTACAATGTCAATATTATTGCATCATTACAGCAATAAAATATGAGGTGAAGTTTTGATAATTTTTTAAGTAGTTCTTTATTTTTAGACTACATTCCACCAAAGAAGGTACTGTCCAAATAGGTGTCTAAAAATCCCTTGAAATACATGTTTGCGGCCGGGCGC
>NW_016107324.1:3710170-3718162 GCF_001604975.1 Cebus imitator
AAAAAAAAAAAAAAATTATGTTGAGTTCCCATGTCATTCAGGCTGGTCCTGAACTCCAGGGCTTAAGTGATCCTCCTGACTCAGCCTCCCAAAGTACTGGGTTTACAGGTATGAGCCATTGTGCCCAGCCTGTCTCTTTTCTTATATAAAAGATGGCATTTTATGTATACTGTTGATATGGTTTGGCTGTGTCCCCATGCAAATCTCATCTTGAGTTGTAGTTCCACAATCCCCATGTGGGACCTGGTGGGAGGTAATTAAATCATGCAGGCAGTTTCCCCCATCCTATTCTCATGCCAGTGAGTTGGTTCTCATGAAATCTCATGGTTTTATAAGGGTCTTCCTTCTTCGCTGGGCACTCATTCTTTCCCTTCCGGCCGTCGTGTGAACAAGGATGTGTTTGCTTCCCCTTCTGCTATGACTGTTAAGTTTCCTGAGGTCTCCATAGCTGTGGAGTCATTCAAACCTTTTTTCTTTATAAATTACCCAGTCTCAGTTATGTCTTTATTAGCAGCATCAGAACAGATTAATACAACTGTGGTGCATTTATTTTCTGCTTAATATATGCTGGACACTACCCTTATCAATACATAAAAATCTTACTTATTTTTTCCATTACTGCTTATACTTCATTGTGAGGGTAGTTTATTCAGTTTTTTATTGGTGAACATTTGGGTTGTTTCTAGTCTTTTGCTGTCACAAACAACTCTGCAATTACTATCCCTGTGAATGTTTCGTTTAGTATTTATGTAGATTCAGGATAGATTCCTAGAAGTGAGATTGCTGGGTCTAAGGGCAAATGCTTCTTTAATTTATTCCTGTCAGCAATGTATGAGAGAGCTAGTTTTTCCCCAGCCTTATCAGCCAAATGAATTGTCAAGCTTTGGATTTTTGCCAGCCTGACGTGTAAGAAATTGTATCTCACTGCATATTGAATTTGCATTTCTCTTATGAATTGAGGTTAAGTATCTTTTCCACATGTTAATAAGAAAATGACCTGTGTTTTTCCGAGATATCTTTATATTTTGTTTTTTGGAGATGGCATCTCACAATGTCACCTGGGCTGGTCTTGAGCTCCTGGCTTCAAGTGATCTTCTTGCCTCAGCCTCCTGAGTAGCTGGGACTACAGGCTGCTTATGTTTCTAGAAACTTTTTCTGTAGGTATCTTTGTCTTCTTTTTTTCCTGAAATTCTTTTTTTTTTTTTTGAGACAGAGTCTTGTTCCGTTGCCGGGAGCCAGGTTGGAATGCAATGGCGAGACCTTGGCTCACTGCAACCTCCGCCTCCCAGGTTCAAGTAATTCTCCTGCTTCAGCCTCCCGAATAGTTGGGACTACAGGCACATGCCACCACTCCCAGCTAATTTTTGTATTTTTAGTAGAGACAGGGTTTCACCATGTTGGCCAGGATGGTCTCGATCTCTTGACCTCGTGATCCACCCACCTCAGCCTCCCAAAGTGCTGGGATTACAGGCGTGAGCCACCGTGCCTGGCCTTTTTCCTGAAATTCTAAGAGCTTTTAAATATTCATTCTTTGTGATGTAGGTTGTAAATATTTCCTTGTAGATTATCATTTATCTTTTAACCTTTCCTTACTGTTTTTGAAATGGCAAGAATAATATAATAAAAATTAAAGAAAAAGTCCTATTATTCCATGGCCTCAACATAATTATTTTGATTTTGCAAATCCCCTCCTAGATATACCTAGATTTATGTTTAGGTCTAATTAATTCTAATTACTGGTCGCATCTTTTGGATTCTGCTTTTGTTACTTAAGATTAGGAGATAATCCACTTGGATGGGTCTCATTCCAACGGATTAATTTGTTGACACATGGCAATTACTTAAAATCAGCGTGCTCAGGTGTCTGGAGTCCTGATTCACTTCTGCACTTCTCAAGGTCACTGGAAATTGCAGGAGGGAGTCAAATCCTCCCCAGCACTTGGAAGGCTGAGTCAGTTCTGTGGCCAACAACAACGGGATGCCAGACTGCCATTTGGAGTTTTAGGACTAGTTAATTCCAAGGCTTTTATGTCTGTCCGCAGTCACCACCCACAAGTGCCAGCAATCAGAAGACTTGGTCCATCCTCCCGTTTCCTCATTTTAATACGGTTGCTGCTTCCAACATGTACATAGTGATCTATCTCTCTCTGTGACTGCTCTCTTCCTCCTCCCCTCTCTGAGTCTTGGCCTTTTATAAAGAACATCACATTGATAGTTGTTAATGGTGTGTAGATAATTTATTAAGTGTTTAAATGTACATGATATAATTTTTCTACTGGTAGTAGAGGAGGTTAGTGTTTCTGTAGGTACCCTGATTCCCTACAACCTTGCTTTCAATATATATATATATATATATACACATGTATATATATATATATATTTGAAATGGAGTTTTGCTCTTGTTGCCTAAGCTGGAGTGTGATGGCGGAATCTCAGCTCACCACAGCCTCTGCTTCCCGATTCTCCTGCCTCAGCCTCTCGAGGAACTGGTATTTTCAGGTGTGCACCACCAAGCCTGGCTAATGTTTTGGATTTTTAGTAGAAACGGGGTTTCATCGTGTTAGCTAGGCTGGTCTTGAACTCCTGACCTCAGGTGATCTGCCTGTCTCAGCCTCCCAAAGTGCTGGGATTACAAGCCTGAGACATTGCGCCCGGTGCTTTCAATATTTTTCTCTGGTAAGAGAAGGTGACAAGATTCAGAATTCTCAATAAATAAAAACCCCAATTGTATGATTTTTTTTTTAAAGCTTAAAAGCTCTTTTTGATGTATTATAAACACCTTGGGTATCTAAATAATCTGTAGAAAATACATTGAGCTTGTTTTTATCTCTTATTTTTAGAATGACAGTTACAGAAGGATTCTAACCTTATTTTAATTTGAGTGCATTTCTCACTGTCCCTTTTTTCTTCATGTTAAATAGGAGAATATATGTATATATACACACATATATGTATATGTGTGTATATATACGTATATGTGTGTATATATATATATATTTTGGGGAGGTTGTTTTTTAAAGATGACAGTATAAGACACACTCTTTTCCCTGTGCCTCTGTTTCTTCTTTAGTCTCACTATTTCAGAAGAACTTTGAAAGCTACGGTACTATTAACAGTGGGGGTATCTCCCTAGAGTATTCCATTGTCCACAAATGCTTGAGAACGTTATTTTGCTGGACTCCATACGGTTATTTCTCTGATAGCTTAATTAACAGAATTTGTCAAACTTTAAAAATGCTGAAGAGGTTGTCTAAAGTGTTTGCGAAGACTTGAAATCTTAACCTTCACTCAAAATCTTCTTGAATTGTCTCGGTAGGTGATAAAGATAACGGACCACAAAACAGCCTGTCTGGCTTTGCCTCTGGCACCATTTATCTGTACTTTGACATGGCCAGGAACTGCTTTACATATGGACCTAAGCATTTGCAAAATCTTTTTACAATTTTGCTTTTCAAGGTCTAAGGTGTTAATTGGGAGATTACTACGGTAATCCAGTGACGATAATCATTATCCTGAAAAATTAGGGAAGACTTTTCTTCTAACCTGCTTACAGTGTTCTTAATTAAAAAAAGAGCAGATGATGTGGCTATTTCTATCTTAATGAAGGTTCACTCATTAGTACCACTGAACAGCTCTGCTTTAAAAACGATCGGGCCCACTCGCCAGTTTGTTAAATAGCTGTTTTTATTTCTGTCTACGCTGTATAAACTACTCACTGTGATTTTTATAACCTAAACGTAATATGTTTTTCCATTGATGTTCTTGCCTGGGGCATTCTCCTCCCTGGTATTATAATAGCATCCTATTTTTGCCTCTGCAAATTGATGTAAGAGTGACGAAGAATGGAAAATAGGGCTCTTTTGTTTGAGGCTACTTAGCAGTTATCATGAGTGTATAATTTCTGGAACTAGGCAGAGCCAAAGGGCACCCTAAGCCCTTTAAAAACACCAGAAAGGGATCTTTTTCCTTTGTTGCTCTATCATTACTGTGGGGTCATGACATTTTCTGCTCACATGATTAAAAAACTCACAGCTGCCTGGGAAGTCCACCTGTCACGGAAAAATGGTTTGAGACAGTGCATGACTTCACTGCTTACTGTGCAGTGTAACCAGCTCTCACTTTTTCAGGCTGATGAATGTTAACCGAGAATCCCCTGGGGTCTATTTGAGCCACGAGTTTTAGCCTTCTACTCTCTTGAATGTCTCCTGAGCACTGCTCACAAGAATGGGCCACAATGAATGAAGTTGAGTTTAATTCCTTTCATTTCCCTTGATCTCACTCCTAACTGGCAGATTCAAAAGATATTTCCCCATGTTATCATTGGTCTCCTCACCCATTTGAAAATATGGTAAGAGTTTCTTCCAAAAGCTTCCTCCTCTCTGCTCTGGTTCTTTTTTTTTTGTTTTGAAACAGAGTCTCTCACTGTTGCCCAAGCTGGAGTGCAGTGATGTGATCTCGGCTCACTGCAGCCCCTGCCTCCCGGGTTCAAGCAATTCTCCTGCCTCAGCCTCCTGAGTAGCTGGGATTACAGGTGCCCGCCACTACGTCCAGCTAATTTTTTTTTTTTTTTGTATTTTTAGTAGACAGGGTTTCATCATGTTGGCCAGGCTGGTCTCAAACTCCTGACCTCAAGTGATCTGCCTGCCTCAGCCTCCCAAAGTGCTGAATTATAGGCGTGAGCCACCGTGCCCGGCTTGCTCTTATTCTTTAGGACTTGTTAATCAACGAATTTCCATTTTATCCTTCTGGCTGCTACAACATCTACTTTGTCAATGTCTCCTTGAGCAACAGCTTCTAATGGTTGAAAATCCCAGGGGCTCCTTGATCTCCTTGATACCCTGTGGGAGTTTGGACAGTGGGATCAGTTGCCATAGATGCAGGGACTACCCATGACGGTCAAATCAGCTTGCCTGCATTTGTCTCCCACTTTGCGTACCTCCCTGATTTAGGCAGCTTCACCAACTGAAGTCTCCCAGTCTTTGAATCTCATTTCCTTGGGGCTTTGCTCTTTGGAGGGCCAAGGCCATCCCTTACCATGTACCACCTGCCAAGTCCTGTCTTAAGCACTGTGGACACAGAGATGAATCGGATGCTCTCCCTTGAGGAAGAGGACGCGGACCACAAACAAATGGGAAAATCATATTCTGCTGAGGATGCGGAGGTGCCTGGTGGGGGAATACGGAGGATGTGGGGTCAACTCCTGGTGGTTGCAGGGAGAGCTGTGGTTAGGAAAAGCTTCAGAGAGGAGGTGATTGCTGTGCTGTGTCTTAAAGGATGCTAGTGGGTTAGTTATGCAGACAGTGGGGAGAAGCATAGTCTAGGCAGAGCAAAGCTTATACCAGAGTTTAGAGAACTGCAAATAGTTTAATATGGCTGCAGCACAGGAGGTGTATGTGTGTGAAACATATAGAGTTGCTGTTGAAGCAGAAAGAGGTGATCACATGGTGGACAACTTTATATTCCCTCCCGTGGGCCAATGGGAGTTATGGCGGAAGGGTAGGAGGAAGATGGAGGGGACGCTGTGACGAGAAGATATTTTTCTTTTATTAAAATGTATCTAGCAGCCTGTAAAAAGATTGGAGAGGAGCTCAAGGAGAACAGAGTGCTTAGAATAAGTTATTATAGTGGTACAGGAGAGAGACTGTGGGAGCCTCCATATGGCAGCAGTAGTAGGAAAGGAAAATAGCAATGGGTAAGAGAGATACTGAGAACACAGGGTGCTATGAGCGTGAGGGTGGGAGTACGAAAGGAAGAGTAAAAAAATCAACCATAACTCTCACCTGACCAGATCAGGGGCGACGTCTCCATTAATGTAGACTATGCCTCACTTTGTGAGAATAAATGTCTTAAAAATTGCCTGAAGACAGAATTTTATAAGCCTATTTCTTCTGGTAAAAAAAATTAGGCTTTTCCTGTAATCGCAGCACTTTGGGAGGTGGAGGCGGGTGGATCACCTGAGGCCAGGAGTTCGAGACCAGCCTGGCCAATGTTGTGAAACCCCATCTCTACTAAAAATAAAAAACTTAGCCTGGTGTGTTAGTTGTAAAGCCAGCACTTGAGAGGTTGAGGCAGGAGAATTGCTTGAACCCGTGAGCCTAGATAGTGCCACTGCACTCCAGCCTGGGCAACAGAGCAAGACTCGGTTTCAAAAAATTATTTATTTATTTATTAAATTTACAAATCTTTATAGACAGTTTATTAGGTGCATAACACTTTAGTAGATGCAAAGCTGAGGATTTATAATGTCATTATAGAAACAGGTATATATACATAAGATTTCCGATTGTGAAATGAGACAGCATGAGATTAATTATTAAAATGTGATGTATGGTCAGGCATGGTGGCTCTTGCCTGTAATCCCAGTAGTTTGGGAGGCTGAGGTGGGTGGATCACTTGAAGTCAGGAGTTCCAGACCAGACTGGACAACATGGTGAAACTCTGTCTCTACTAAAAATACAAAATTAGCCGGGCATGGCGTCATGCGCCTATAATCTCAGTTGCTTGGGATGCTGAGACAGGAGAAACTCTTGAATCTGGGACGTAGAGGTTGCAGTGAGCCAAGCTTGCACCATTGCACTCTAGCCTGGGCCACAGAGGGAGACTCTGTCTCAAAAAAGAAAAAAAAAAGCAATGTATATTAAAATTTTTTAAAAAGATTGCTATGTGCAATAAAGGAACCATTTAAAACCATTTACAGAATAGCAACTGTTAAAAAAAACCAACTGTGCTCCATCCACTGTAGACTCCCATTAAAAATTAAGTCATAATAACAACACCAAGGAAATGATAGGCTAGCCTTATTTTACAGCACAAAACAGTTTTTGTGCTGAATAGGATATTGAAAATCACTAGGGTCTGGTGAGTCCCAGCCTTGGAAATTCAGGGAGGGAGAGGCTGTTACGATTTCTCCTTTGGGCATTTAAATGGAAATTAGTCCTAGGATGCGCTAGTGATTTTGTTCATCTAAGTAATAGGACCTAAACAAGGCCTTAAAAAAGTAAAACATGTAGGACAAACTTTACATGAAGCTATGGAAACAGAATAGACTATTTTGCTTAAAATAGAACACCTGTATTTAGGAGTTTTTAGTCTGGAATGACCTTAACATTTAAGGCAACACGGTAGTTTTAAGTCTGATCATGAGTCTTCACGTTCTATTCTTTGTCTCTAAACCACTCCATTGGCTTAACTGTGTTGCCGCAGAAGAATAAAATTTGAATGTAAACAATACATTTTCTACTTCAGGATTTGAGAACATCTCTCTTCCTCTCTCTGGCCAGCAAATCTTTTAGAGCATGCACTACTAGTAATCTACTGTAATACTGTTGGTGATCATTCGTAAAACTGAGCAAGGAATGGGCCATGGTTGAGTTCTGGTCTGAGTGGAGGAGATTCCTGGTCTAAGGCCAAATCTACCTCACACTCACTGAGCCTTGAGACAAGCTGTGGCCTCTCTCTGGTCTTTAGGTTCATCTGTTAAATGAAGAGATTAGGCTGGAACAGCAATTTTCTACCTTGGATGTACAGCAGAGTCAACCAGGAAACGTTTAGAAAATACCTGGGCAGGCCCCATTTCCAGAGATCCCAGGCCCTCACAACTTGAAAATCTTGTTCTACGAAATGATGTAGGCCTCTTGAGAAACTAACTTAATGGGCCTTAAGCAATGTCAAGGACCATCTTCACTAAAAAGAATACAAAATTTAGGCCAGGTGCAGTGGCTCACACCTGTAATCCTATCATTTGGGAGTCCAAGGAGGGGTGGATCACTGGAGATCACGAGCTCGAGATCAGCCTGGCCAATATGGTGAAGCCCTGTCTCTACTAAAAGTACAAAAATTAGCTGGGCATGGTGGCAGGTGCCTGTAATCCCAGCTATTTGGGAGGCCGAGGCAGGAGAATCTCTTGAACCTGGAAGATGGAGGTTGTAGTGAGCTAAAGTCGTGCCACTGCATTCAAACCTGAGTGACAGAGCGAGACACCATCTCAAAAAA
>NW_016107324.1:3718652-3743384 GCF_001604975.1 Cebus imitator
TCACCATGTTGACCAGGATGGTCTCGATCTCTTGACCTCGTGATCCACCCACCTCGGCCTCCCAAAGTGCTGGGATTACAGGCTTGAGCCACCGCGCCCGGCCTATACTTTTTTCTTCTATATTTCTTGATTGCTTACTCTTCCATTGTTCCTTCATTTAACAGTAATTTCGCAGTATTTATTTATTTTTCATCTTTGGCTAATATGCTTGACTTTGAAATTTTTGCTAAATTTTCTATAGAGACAATAAAAAGATAATTTAGTCTTTTCTTTTGCAGTTGATTTTTAAAATTATTGCTAGCTTAAAAAGTTTATTTCATCTGGGAGCAGTGGCTTATGTCTGTAGTCCCCGCTACTCAGGAGGCTGAGGTGGAAGGATCTCTTGAGGCCAAGATTTTGAGGCCAGCCTGAGCAGCACAGTGAGACCCTGTCTCTATATTTTCAAAAATTTTAAAAAAGAGTTTGCTTCAGCTTCGCACTTCATTATTGGTAATACCATGTACATTTTTAGGATTGTTGTCAAATTTGGGAAAATCTCTGCTAAGATTTTGTCATATGTGAGCTGTAACATTCAAAAGGAATTTCTAGCTTAGTACATGTAATGGTAAATTCTGTGTGTCAACCTGACTGGGCCGTGGGATGCCTAGAAATTTGGCCAAACAGTATTCTGAATGTGTCTACAGGATGTGTCCAGATGAGATTAACCTTTGCATTGGTAAACTGAGTAAAGCAGGTTGCCTTCCCTAATGTGAATGGGCCTCATCCAACCAATCGAAGGCCCAAATAAAACAAAAAGGCAGAGCAAAAGGGAATGCCTCTGGCTGGACTGCTTGAGCTAGGAATTCGTCTTTTCCTGCCTACGACTGAAACTGAAAAATCAGCTCTTCTTTGGTCTTGAGCTTGCCAGCTTTCATACTTGGACTTATACTGTCGACTCCCCTGGTTTTCAGGGATTTGGACTCTGATCAGAACTACACCATCAGTCTTCAGTTTGGCAACTATAGATCTCAGCACTTATCAGCCTCCTTAATTATGTGAGCCAATTTCTCATAGTACATCTCCTTATATAAATTATATGTCTCTATCTCTATCTCTATATTTGTACCTGTGTCTGTATATCTATATTTCCTTTGGTTCTATTTCTCTGGAGAACCCTGACCAATACAGTACACTTGAAACCTTATTTCTTTTCTTTTCTTTTTTTTTTTTTTAGAGATGGAGTCTCACTCTGTCGCCCAGGTTGGAGTACAGTGGCATGATCTCAGCTCACTGCAACCTCTGCCTCCTGGGTTCAAGTGATTCTCCTGTCTCATGCTCCTGAGTAGCTGAGACTATAGTCATGCACCACCGCACCCAGCTAATTTTTGTATCTTTAGTAGAGACGGGGGTTTCATCATGTTAGCCAGGCTGGTCTTGAACTCCCGACCCCAGGTGATCTACCCGCCTTGACCTTCCAAAGTGCTGGGATTACAGGCTTTAAAATTACTTCTCTATGCATCTGTAAAGAGAATTCGATCACCTGAAAAGAGAACTAAGTCTGAACTCTGAGTAAGATTTTGGATCTTATCCAAAATTCTGTATTGGCAGAGCAAGATAACACAAGTTCTAAACACTGTCTAAGAATATGCAGTGGCTTGTATAAATTAAAACTTAATTTTAGGTCATTAGAATCTTACAAAGGAGGCCAATTCAATTGAAGGGGGACATGATCATTGTTAAGGCAATATGATTTTTTGAAGCATACTTGTTTTATGGGAAGACTTCCATGTAAATATTAAATCATTACAGTGCTTTTATTTGCAAGATCCACTAATCAAAGGTGTTTTTTGAAAGGTTGATGGTTGTAAGAATTCTGGCAGGAAGCCAAGATGGTGATGGCTTTGCTCACCCTCAGGTGTTTGGCTATCTTCCTTGGAGGAAGCTGGAGGGTAACTCCAGTGAGGTAGGTCTATCGCTAATAGGGCTGATTAAAAAGCAACATTTTGGAATGCCTCTATCTTAATGAGTGCTGCCTCTTTCAAAGTAGGATGCTAAATGGTACTTTCAATACTACTGTTAGCGCCAGTGGTTTTGGAATCTTTTGGAAGAAGGTTCAGATCTTACGGCACAATCTTTAGAATACCATCAGTGGTTGACACTATGTTTGGGGTTGGATTTTATTCTTTGGGGATTAAAAAGATTTTCAGAGCCAACAACATAAATAAAGTATCTGATCAAATCTACAAACTGCTTTTTCTCAAAGGGCAAAATGTGACTATAAAATAATGAAATACAGTTTTCTTCTATGGCTGAGAGACTGGTTCTTAGGGAAATTTTGTGACAGATGCAGACGACTGGTCCATCTTTCTTGCATGCTTTTTTTAATATCAAAGGGGCTAAGAAGCTATAAGCTATATCTACTGGGTCCCTTTGGAGTAAGGGACCCAGATATTGCTGGTTTTGCCAAACAGGAACATTGGCAAGGAAAGTGGAAGGAGTGAGCCATGGGGTGCGTATGCTTCCATCCCTGTCTCTTGTATATGAATTCTACTTCCAATACTGCTACTTTACCCCTGATGTTTTTGGAATCTTTTGGAAAAAGCTTCAGATCTTACGGCACAATCTTTAGAATACCATCAGTGGTTGATACCATCTTCGGGGTTGGATTTTATTCTTTGGGGATTAAAAAGATTTTCAGAGCCAACAACACAAATAAAGTATCTGATCAAATCTGCTAACTACTTTTTCTCAAAAAGCAAAATGTGACTATAAAATAATTAACGTGTTAATTGCTGTTAGACACATGCTCATTTCAGCCTGAAAACCAAAAAGGTAAAGCTTAGACAGGTTGAATAACATCCCTGCCATCACACAGCCAGTCAATGTCCAGCCTAGGTTTTAAGCAGGTTCATCTAGTTTCAGAATCTTACACTAATTGTGTTATATGAAAGACCTGGGAAGATCTAGGTTTGAACCTTGTCTCCACCACTGACCAGCTGTGTGACTTTGGGGACGTTACCTAATCTTTCAACCCATTTCCTCTTCTACAAAATTGGATAATGATGTTTACCCTTACGGGCTTATGAGGAACAGAGATCATACATGTCAAGTGGCTGTAAAAAATGGGACTGGCACCGTGTCACCTCATCCTTGCAGACTTTGCTGCCACCTGTCAGTAAAACTTTGGGAAATTCCTTATCTTCCTTGGGTTTCAGTGTCTTCATCTTTAAGATTGGAGTATGAATGGCAGGATAAGAATGGAACTAAATCAAGTGATGTCAAACTTACAGGCTCACGGGGAGGAGGCCGGGTGAGGACTTTGAGCCCAATACGACAATGCCAAATTTCAAAAAATCCAGAAATCTGGAGTTTTCATCTGAAATCTCCCAATTAAAAAATTTTGGTGACTAATTCAGAAAGCTAAAAAAATTTTGGTAAAACAATTCCTAAATTCCTTTCAATCTAAAGTCATTTGATTTGACATCAGAAAACAACAGTGGTCCAATACCTAGTCTTGACTTACATAGCTGAGCCCAAGGTCATGGTTCTGTCTTTTGCCTGTGTTGTTCTAATAGCTTTGAGAATGGTGTTTCCACCTGCAGTTTCCATCCTATTTTAATCCCTCCCAGCTTTTCCTGAAAAATCAGTTTTCATAAAGTCCTGCATGATCCTGTCCCTGTTCTGCTTAGAAACCTTTGATGAGTTTCTATCGTTGACAAACTAGAGCCCAAACTTCTTGGCTAAGGGGAATGATGTTTTTGATCTTCCTGTTTTTGCCCTTCATGTGCCCTAACTGTCCCAACAATCTGAGCATCCCTGAGACATCCTGCCCAAGAGTGCTTCTGCTTTGGTCTCCTGTATCAGGGTTGCTCTGTCTCAGAGGCTGTGGGTTCCATTCACAGATGTGAACATTCTGTTTACTCTTCAGGGTCTCACTCAAGTCTTTCTTCATATGTAGAGTGTTTCTCTTCATGGGTTTTGCACCTGGCAGAAGTCAGAGTCTCGGTCTTATAATTGCAGAAGGCTGATAGCATTCTGTCTTGGAGGCACATGAGTAAGCTAATCTTATTAGGTTTTCAATAGCTTGGATTACTTCCTTGTTCATGGTTTTGCATATTTGTCATATATGTTTCTAAGACTAGTAAAAATAGTTTCCAAGACTTCAGACCTTTCTTCCTAGGAGGATATTTTCTTTAGGGAAGATTGAAGAAGGATGCACATAATACAGAGAGAAAATGCATGTTTTTGTTTACTTATAAATCTCTTCTTTTTATTTATTTACTTTTAAGGCAGAGTCTTGCTCTGTCTCCCAGGCTGGAGTGCAATGGTGCAATCTTGGCTCACTGAAACCTCTGCCTCCTGCGTTCAAGTGATTCTCCTGCCTCAGCTTCCGGAGTAGCTAGGATTACAGGCAAGTGTCATCATGGCTACCTAATTTTGTATTTTTGGTAGAGACAGAGTTTTGCCATGTTGGCCAGGCTGGTCTTGAACTCCTGACCTCAAGTCCTCAAGTGATCTGCCCCCTTGGCCTCTTAAAGTGCTGAGATTACAGGTGTGAGGCACCACACCTGGCCTTTTATTTCTTCTTAGAGCACATTTCTTTTTCTTTTCTAGAGTTGATTCATCCCAAGTCTAATATGAGCTAATTTTCACAATATTTATTTCCGGTTCAAAAAAATCACACTTGTCTTCTCACGTGAAATTTCACAAATAATGACAACTAAAGGAAGGGAAAAAGATCTTGACATTTAGATGTTATATTTCTACTGACTTGACTGTTTGGTCATTTCTTTAAGCAAGCTAAACCTAGACTTTAACAGCTTTAATTTTCACAAAGGGATTCACATGAGACAGTTCATTTATCATTCAAATCCCATCATCTGATGACAGGTTCTGCAGCCCCCAAATGGGAAACTGAATCCTGTAAAATCACTCTCTTGATGTTCCAGGTGGTACATTCTACTATGGGGTTATTTACAACAAAAGAACTAGAATAATTGTCATGTATCCCTGAAATCCAAAGAGAATGGGGCATAAATGTCAGGCCAAAAATACAGGAACCTGTGTATGCATATGCTGAAGCCAATAGCAGTGATGAGTGAAATTATATAGCACTTCGGCCAGGCACAGCGGCTTAGCACTTTTGGGAGGCCGAGGCAGGCGGATCACCTGAGGTCAGGAGTTCAAGTCCAGTCTGGCCAACATGGCCAAACCCCGTCTCAACTAAGAAGACAAAAACTAGCCAGACATGGCGGTGGATGCCTGTAAGCTCAGCTACACAGGAGGCTGAGGCAGGGAGAAATGCGTGAACCCGGGAGGCGAAGGTTGCAGTGAGCTGAGATTGCACCATTGCACTCCAGCCTGGGCAACAGAGCAAGACTGTCTCAAAGCAAACCAAAACAGCACTTCATCCTGGCTTTTGGAGTTTTTCTGTAATCAGATAATGATCAAAAAATGTAATCAATAATAAAGGAGGACAGAGAGGAGAGGAGGGAATTCAAATAGATTTTGTAAAGAGCTCTTTCCAGGTGTCTCAATATAAAGAAAAGACTGTTTGAAAAGATATGCTGGCCAGGTGTGGTGGTTCACACCTGTAATCCAGCACTTTAGGTGTGGTGGCTCACACCTGTAATCCAGCACTTTAGGTGTGGTGGCTCACACCTGTAATCCAGCACTTTAGGTGTGGTGGCTCACACCTGTAATCCCAGCACTTTAGGTGTGGTGGCTCACACCTGTAATCGCAGCACTTTAGGAGGCCAAGGCGGGCAGATCATGAGGTCAGGAGTTGAGACCAGCCTGGTTAACAGGGTGAAACTCCATCCCTACTCAAAATACAAAAATTAGCTAGGCGTGGTGGCAGCTACTTGGGAAGCTCAGGCAGGGGAATCACTTGAATCTGGGAGACAGAGGTTGCAGTGAGCCGCAATCATGCCATTGCACTCCAGCCTGGGCAACAAGAGCAAAAGTCCATCTAAAAAAAAAAAGTTATGCTAAGGGAAGTCAGGCTCAGTGGTGCACACCTGTGGTCTCAGCTACTCGAGAGGCTGAGGTGGAACAATTGCTTGAACCCAGGAGTTCTGAGCTGTAGAGTGTGGTAGCAATCGGGTGTCTGAACTAAGCTGGGCACCAATATAGTGACCTTCTGGAGCAGGGGCCTTCAGGTTGTTTAAGGAGGGGTGAACTGACTTCGGTCAGATATGGAGCAGAATCAGTAATGGGACTGTGCCCGTGAATAGGCACTGCACTCCAGCCTGGGAAATAAAGCAAGAGCTTATCTCTCTCTGTTTTTTGAGACAGAGTCTTGCTCTGTTGCCCAGGGTGGAATGCAGTGGCACGATCTTGGTATACTGCAATCTCTACCTCTGGGATTCGAGTGATTCTCCTGCCTCAGCCTCCTGAATAGCTGGGATTACAAGCATGTGCCACCATGCCCGGCTAGTTTTTGTGTTTTTAGCAGAGACAGTATTTCACCATGTTGGCCAGGCTGATCTTGAACTCCTGACCTCAGGTGATCCACCCCACCTTGGCCTCCCAAAGTGTTGGGATCACAGGAGTGAGCCACCATGCCTGGCTGACCCTGTCTCTTACATTTAAAAAAAAGCAAGAGAAAGAAAATACGGGACACTCTGAGTGAGTTCCCTACCTTTCTGTCATATCATTTAGACAGGGTGTCCCTCTGTCACCCAGGCTGGAGTGTGGTGGTGCAATCATGGCTCCCTGTAGCCTCCAACTCCAGGGCTCAAGTGATCCTGCTGCCCCAGCCACCCAAGTAGCTGGGACTACAGGTGCATGCTACCACATCTGGCTAATTTTTAAATTTTCTTTAGAACTGGATTTCCCTTTGTTTTCCAGGCTGGTCTTGAACTCTTGGCCTCAAGTAATCCTTCTGCCTCAGCCTCCCAAAGTGCTGGTATTACAGGTGTGAGCTACCACATCTGGCTCCATGATTAAAAATCTAATATGTGATGTTTGCGATTTGGAATCTCAGGAAGCCAGGTTTGATTTTATCTGTCTTTTGCAAGACAAACCACCAGAGAATGAGGCTAGGTTTTCTCTCTCATCACTAATAATCAGATATTTCTCAGCCTTACCAATGGAATGCAGCCTAGGGAGGGCCTGTGGCGCTCCGAGGGTGAACTTTGAGGGAAGCTTGTTCCAGGAGTGGCTCACTGCATAGTAAAGAAGAGGCAGGCAGAGAAGGTTTGGGAAAAAGTCATGTGCTGGAAATGAAACCAGGGCTAGTGACTCTAAGGTTCAGCAGTCCTGTAACAGGCCAAATCCTAGACATTGGAGATCTTGGCTGTATGGGATAGCTTATTTTGTATTTTTATTCAAAAGCTGTAGCACGTATTATTTGCATTTGGATTGCTTCATCATACTTAAATATTGCGCTATAGAGTAATATTTTATCTTAATCAATAGATGAGCTCCTAAAATGATCATGGCATTTTTTTTTTTTTTGAGAATAATTGAGCAAGATAGGTAGGTTCTGGAGTGAAGCTGCTCTGAGTTTGGCTCTCTCTCCATACTTTCTACGCTGTGTGATTTTGGGCAAGTTGGTGATCAGCTCCAACTCTCAGTTCCCTCCACTACAAAAGAGTTTGGTAATACCTCCCTGATAGTGAAGATGAAATAATGTTTGTGAAATATGTAGTGCTAATATGGTAAATCAGAGGGTCATTTTTGTTTTACATTTGTGAATACTTGAGTGGTGGTGGAACTATTGATAAGAAGGGGATTCTGATGATTGAAAGGTGAATAGACAAAAACAACCAAATACTGGACCCCCAAAGACAGGATATTTTGTTGGCCTGGCAATAATTTTCTAGACAGGAGCTAAACGTAGAGAAGCATGTGACCTTCATGAAATAAAAGATAGAGGGTCCCCTGCCCTCTAACAAGCAGAGAGAAAAAACATATGATTCAGAGGAATGCAAAAGACAGCATGGCAAAACTGTAACGAGGGCTAACATTTTTTATTTTATTTTATTTATTTATGTTTTTTAAAGATGGGGTTTCACCATGATGGCCAGGCTGGTCTTGAACTCCTGACCTCAGGTAATCCACCCACCTTGGCCTCCCAAAGTGCTGGGATTACAGGCATGAGCCACCACACCCAGCAATGATGGCTAACATTTAATTGCCTACCTTGGCCCAGGCCCTGGTCTGTGTGCACATTCTAAGCCTATGCCGCATGCGTTATCTCATTTGATGCTTTGAAATAGGTAATATGTTTAACCACAACTTGGAAACTGAGAAAAAGAGCTTTAGGGAATTGCCCAAAGCCACCCTACCATAAATGACAGAGCCAGGACTAAATTTAGGTAGTTTGGCAACAAAGTCCACTTTTTCTCTCTTTAATCCTTAAGACATGTGTCATTTAATTGGCATCATTTTTTTCCTTCTTAGTGGTCTGTGAAATAACAGTGCATCTTAAAATTGAGGGTGTGTTGCTTGTAATGAAAAATGGTATGATGACACCCACAGACTCACCACAAAGATTCAATCATGTTGGTTTGCTATGAAGTCCTTTAAAATTTTAAAAAATGAATGTATTTTTTAAGAGGTGGGAGTCTTGCTATGTTGCCCAGGTTGGTCTTTAACTCCTGGCCTCAAGCAATCTTCCTGCCTCAGCCTCTGGAGTTGTTTGGATTACAGGCTCCAGCCACTGTGCCCAGCTAGAATCTTTCTTTGTCATCATTCTTTTCTGTCTGTCCTTCAAATGAAGCAAGCCTTCTGAAGAGGGGTGGGGAGTCAGGAAGGATAACAGCAGGTCTAAAATGATACATTTATAACTGTTAGAGCATCCATTCTTTTCCATAGTGTAAGGAAATGATAACCTGCTGCCATCCCATCTTTGTAGAGGGGCTTCAACAGTGTGTCATTGCAGTGATTGTGTTGTTTTGTATTGTCCTGTGTTAACTATTCTTCTGTGCTCTGGGATTAAATCACCACCTTCAGGTTCCCCTGAAACGCAGATCTTTCTATGGATCTAGGAAAGATGCATGTCCTCAGGTAGGCAGTGGAAACCCAGAAGGTAGGATGGAGAGAGAAATTCCAGCTTTCTCTGGGCTTTGCTCTCTGGATCTAGATTTTGAGAAATCTACAATTCAGGGTTGTCCATGAAGTAGGTCCTAAAAGGGACTTCTGCTACAGAGAGGCAAGCTGACAGCAAGGCAGAGGGACCAGACTGTGATTGATAAGCTATAATTTTCTTTTTCTTTTTTTTTTTTTTGAGACGGAGTTTCGCTCTTGTTACCCAGGCTGGAGTGCAATGGCGCGATCTCGGCTCACCGCAACCTCCGCCTCCCGGGTTCAGGCAATTCTCCTGCCCCAGCCTCCTGAGTCGCTGGGATTACAGGCATGCGCCACCATGCCCAGCTAATTTTTTGTATTTTTAGTAGAAATGGGGTTTCACCATGTTGACCAGGATGGTCTCGATCTCTTGACCTCGTGATCCACCCGCCTCGGCCTCCCACAGTGCTGGGATTACAGGCTTGAGCCACCGCGCCCGGCCGATAAGCTGTAATTTTCTAGCTGATGATCTAGTATTTTGATCCTTGTCCAGGGGTAGGATAGAGCAACCACTCGGCATTTTTAGGCAGAAAGGGATTCACTACAGGAGGTTAGGGCTTACAGAATATCCGGAAGACCTGGACACATGGTCTGTAGGTTGAGTCACCAGGAGTGATGCTATAACACTGCAGACTCGTCCTTCCAGGAAAGTAGGTGCTTCTACCACAATCCACAGGGTGAGGAGTCAAAGGCATTCACTGGTCTCTTGACTTCAGGACATCTTGTGGTGGCTGAATCCAGAAATTAGAAAGCGGCCAATACTGCAACTGCATCTCAACTTCTAGAAGCTGGAATTTGGACAAAGAATACCGAAGCAGAAAAATGCCATGTCTCCACGACCTGCTTGCTGGCATAGACAGCCACAAAGGATATGGCCTGTGCCTCACTCTACCTTCCCAAACGTGCCAGAGTACATCAGTTCTTATCCAGGACCTGATATGCAGGGAATCTGGAAAAGGTAGTTTTATAGATTTTCAGACTCTGCTGTTTAAGAAAGAACAGAAAAGTAAGAAGTGCACACTGAGTGCTAATCAACCACGTCTGACACAGTTAGTTTTGTTTTATCATAGGGATTTATTTTCCTTTCTTAGCCCTTAGCCTTGAGGAAAGACCTGTTTACAAGCTCAGACCTTAGGCCAGCTGTACGGTAGAATATAAGTGAAGCTAATATCTGAGTGGGAGCATCAAATTAGGCAGTGCCGGACAAAAAACTGTGTAGGGTCTAGGATTTTACCCTTCTTCCAAGATGACAGGTTATCCTGCTAGGGTTTCATGGATATGGGGGAGAAAAGACTCCAGGGTCAGAGACAAAGGATATTATTATTTATGGAAAAAGCAGCAGCCAGAGGGTGAGAATGATGCTTGTGCCAGTTCCCCATGCCCCACAAGTCCCACGGGGTGATGCAAAGAGTTCATTACAGATGCCTGTGCACGCGATGGGTTGCATCACGGGAGAGGAGCACTGAGCTTGGAGGATACATTGCTTTTCAATAAGCAGAAGCAGCAAGCCTGCTCTTTGCCCAGGGGAAAATATTACCTCATCCTTCCAGGTTGCTGGCTGCAAACACAACTCTGAGAAATGGCCTGGGTAAAGAGTGGTGTGACATTACTACACACACACACACACACACACACACACACACACACACACACAGGTTTTCGTCCTTGGCTCCTGGCTTATGATAGTCACTTGTTCTGATGTTGGAGCATTGCAGACCTCAGAGCCAGGCCTCAGGAAACAAATCTTTCTGACCTTCCCCTGCCCTCTCTTCACCTGCCCAAGGCAGTCTTTCTGTTTAGAGATCATAAGGCTCTCATTTCAGATAGAGTCCTGCCCCATGCCCTGAAGGCACAAATGCTGCACAGAGAGGCCAAGGAGAATATGGACAGACAATGGGTTTCCCCACTCAGTCTATCGGTACTAGATCATCTACTTTTTGTCCAATCACAGTCTGATGCGGTTGCCTTCAGTCCTACCCATCCAACAAAGTCTCCATAAAAGGCCCAGGAGGACAGGGTTCAGAGAGCTTCTGGGAGAGCTCAACATGTGGGGGTTCCCGAGGGGCGGTGCACCTAGAGCGAGTCTGGAAGTTCCGTGCGCCTCCCCGAATACCTCCCTTCTATGTGCCTCTTCATCTTTATCCTTTGTATTAAACTGGTAAACGGAAGTGTTTCCCTAAGCTCTGTGAGCCTATCCAGCAAATTAATCAAACCCAAAGAGGGGTTGTGGGAATCCCAAACTGAGGCTAGTTGGTCAGAAGTTCTGGAGGCCCAGACTTGACAATGGTGTCTGGGGGCAAGAGGAGGCAATTTTGTGGGACTGAGCCCTCAGCCTGTGGGATCCAATACTACCTCGAGGTAGGTAGTGTCAGAATGGAATTGAATCGGTGGATGCCCAGCTGGTATCTGCTGCAGAACTGATTGCTTGTTTGTTGGTGCGGACTCCGCCCCGACATCTGACCACAGATGACACTTCTGTGTTGATAGTTGTGGTATGAGAGCAGAGAACAACACAGTTTGAGTTTTTCCACAGTCAGAAGTGGTTAGGGCTTTGCGTTCTAGGTATATCCAAAAAAAACACCTAGAGATGCTCATAGCCATGGAGGAATGGAAGACTGCCTCTCCTAACCTGCTTCCCATCTGACCTCGTTCTTTTCCAGGCCCAGGTGGCAGGCCCAAGTGGTAATTATGAAACATCTTTCAAGGGAACATGACTTTTTTTTTTTGAGACAACTGTCTCCTCTTCACAGGGAAGTTTCTCCTCATTACTAGCCTTGGAGTATCTGGCTTAATTATTTTTTGTTGTTGTTGGTTTTTGTTTGTTTACTTTTTGAGACGGTCTTGTCTGTTGCCCAGGCTGGAGTGCCGTGGCGTGATTACAGCCTACTGCGGTCTATACCTCCTGGGCTCAAGTGATCATTTTGCCTTAGCCTCCCAAGTAGCTGAGATCACAGGCACATGCCACCGTGCCTGGCTATTTAAAGTTATTTTATTTTATTTTTTTTTTAGTAGAAATGGGTTTTCAAGGGGTCCTCCCACCTCAGCCTCGTAAAGTGCTGGGATTATAGGTGTGAGCCACAGTACTCAGCTATTCTGGTTTAATTATATGAAGGGAGGTGGCAGTTTCTTTATGGCCCTGACTGATAGGATCTTGACTTCTCCCGACTGCCTACCAGAGGTGCTGCCCAACCGCTCAACTCCCTCCTTTATAGGGAGCCATGCATGCAGGTTTTCATGGAACTGTTTCCTGGGTATGGGACTTGCAGTGCTAAGCCTCTCTGGACACAGTTGGCCACTATACTCCTTTAGCATTTGCAGGGCCCTCAAGCCACAGGGCTGGAGTGATTGCCGGCGTTCACTCTATCCCGGGGCCAGATCTGTTCCTCTCCTGTTTTGCCCAACCTGAAACTCACTTCTAAGGAAGGGTATACATACCAAGTCCTATTAAGGGGCTACCTTAAAGACACAGTGTGTTTCCTCTTTTTTTTTTTGACATGGAGTTTTGCTTTCATTGCCCAGGTTGTAGTGGAATGGTGTGATCTGGGCTCACCACAACCTCCGCCTCCCGGGTTCAAGTGATTCTCCTGCCTCAGCCTCCTGAGTAGCTGGGATTACAGGCATGCGCCACCACACCTGACTAATTTTGTATTTTTAATACAAAATTGTCTGTGTTGGTCAGGTTGGCCTCAAACTCCTGACTTGAGCTGATCTGCCTGCTTCCCAAAATGCTGGGATTACAGGCGTGAGCCACTGCGGCCGGCCTCAATGTGTATTCTCTTAAACAACCGACACCTAATTCAATTATGGTACTGGCAACTATGTATTATGTTTTATACCCACAAAATATTCTGAACCAAAAATTCAGTTCTTGTTGTATCTGGGAGACCTCTGAATTGAACCCTCTTTAAAGAGGAAGGGAAGGGAGGTGGGAAAGGCTCCCTTCAGCTTTCTTCTGCCCGTTCTCCAGGGTAGTCATACTTTAAACCTGTAGACTGCTCTAGGAATTCCAAAAGCTATTCTCTTGTTACATGAAGATCAGTAAAGGAGTTATTTATGTATAAGCTTGATGGGCTTAGAAGAAGCATAGCAAGCCTGAAAGTTTGAAGAGGGTTTGCAGTCAGATGCTTCCTCTCCCCAAATCCCAAACAAGGCAGGCATTCTGGTCAAAGTAACTATAAAACACTGAGTGAAATAAACCACAGGGGTAATGGAACCCCATGATGTGAGTCCATTTCTTTCTATTAATCAGATGATTAGGGCTAATGAGGCATGCTGGTCTTTTTCAAAGTCACGTTTTCAAAGTCACGTTTAACTGGAAAGATAAAGCAAAAGAAATGTTTCTTGCTGAATGTTTTCTTCTTGTTTCTTATGTGAGTAGCTAATTGGATCTTTTAAAATGTTGTCTGTAAATCATTACCTTTCTATTAGTGGCAATAAAAAATCCATAGGTTCTTATGGTTGCATCTACTTTAACTATGGTAATTGACTATGAATAAAGACAATGCATTGCAGGGACATGATTGCTTGATTTTCAAGTAGGGAAGTCCTGTGGTGGCACCTGATGCCACACATTGAATTTGCTGATGTCTGGAGCTGAGACTGAAATGAGAGAATGAGGCACAGAGCTTGGAAGGAGGTGATAGGAGGTAGGTTGATTCTGTTTGGATTTAGAATAAGCTCAGAAGAGTATTTGGGTACATATCTTTGCCCACTTTATCAGCAGTGAAGGACTTAAACTCTGGGCAGGGTGGCAGCTGGAGTCCTATTGCCTGTTTGTAGAAAAGTGACTGGGACTGATGGCGATCTCAAGAGAAGGAGACAATGGCAGGGAATGAAGAAATGCCTCGGTTGAAAGGTCAGTCTTGCTGCTGCCAGAAGATCGATGCTGTTTCAGAATGACTTCAAGTACACGCTGACTGTTCTTTGCAGTCAGCTGGCCTTAATTGTTCTCTAAGGATCAGCTGTAGATACAATGGTTGTTGAATTAAAGGGAGATAAACAACAGAATCAAGGTGCATTGGTGAGTCAGGATGACAGGAGAGACAGTAGAGATCCAATGACAGGAGAGACAGTAGAGAGTCAGGGTGAAGAGGTTAAGAAAGAACATCGTCTTTTGGAGCACATTCGTTCATATTGTCTGCAGACTAGCTGTGTGCCTGTATAAAGCTAATGACCTATCTACACTTGTCACATCTGTAAATTGGAGACAGTGCTCTCATTGGATAAGGCCAAGGGCCAGTGGAGGGGCCTCGACCTGGCAGCAGTGGCCGGCATGGTCACTGGCACTTGTAAGCAACCTCCTTTCCTCCATTAGAGTGTTACCCTGCTTTGTCAATGGTCACCAGCGCCCTCAGAGGCTCTTTTTTTTTTTTTTTTTCCTGCAGTTATCATCCTGTTTGTCTTCCCTGCAGCCTGTGCGCATTTGACCCTTTCCTTCTTACAGCTGTCTGCTCTTTTGGCTTTTCTGATTCATCCCATACCTCTCTGACCCTTGCTTCCAGTCTCCTTCCTTTAGCTGCTCCCTCTCTCCCAAGGTCTCTCCACAGTTTGGATGATCTTCCCTATTCATCTCAGCCTTTCTCATGCCGCCTTCGGGCTGATGACTACAGATCAATATTCCTAGTCCAAACCTCCTGTGTGTCCCAATGGCTTATGGGGCATGTACACTGAATGTCCCCCAAACATTTCAAATTCAACACATCTAGATGAGAACCATCTTTCCCCTCAAACATGATTCTTTCCCTGTTCTTTTATTGGCTATCAGGCACCTAGTCACCCAACTTGGTGCTAGAAACTTGGGAGTCATCCTACCTTGACCTGTTTTCTCCTCTTGCAGATTGCATCAGCTGCCCACTTCCCTCCTCTCCATGCCCCCTGCCAATGCCTCATCACATTTTGCTTTCACACTGCCTCCCAACCTGCTTTTGTCCACGCAGTGTGGCCTCACCTCTGTCTACCTATTATTGTCAAAGCCAGCTCTCTGGTGAGGAAGTCAGAACGTCACTGCTCCAACGGTATTGACAATACACAACTTAGGAAGCCCGTAGTGTCCTTTCCTACTCAGCCACTCTTGCAGTGTGGTCCTCTGCCCCATCCCTGCAATTTTCCCGGCAGCTCATCCACCTGTTGACTGGCAGCACCATGCCCCGGTGCCTCTACTCTTCCTGCTGCGTGGAAATGAAGGCTAATGGATATTGGCTTCTCCGGTAGCAGGTTGCACAGCATGTACCACGTTGTTTTAAGTCATTTACGTGAGTATTTCCCCCACAAGCCGGAGGTTTCCTCCGACCAAATATCTTGTCTTGTTTATCTTTGGTCCCAGAACCTACTATGGTGAGTGAGACACCGTGGGTGCCCAAGGCACGGAATGAACGATCAGAAATGATTTCTTTATTCAGAGTGGGCTGTCAGCCTCAGTCGCTGACTTTTCTAGAGACCGGCTCCCTCAGGGCTTCAGCGCTCCTCGGTCCTCGCAGCCGCGCAGGTGAAGGGCAGCGGCGTGGCTGGCTGCGGAAGGGCTGGGCTGGGTGACTGCCCTCGCGCCTGCGCCCTCGGCTGCTCCTCTCCGGGCGCGTCTCCGTGCGCGTGTGTCTGTTTGGAGCCGAGGAGAGGCTCGGGTGACAGGCGAGGGGTGGGGGGAAGAGTTCAGCCGGAGTCGCAGTCACATTCACTGATTTCTCTCCAGCTGGACCGAGGCTGCCTCCCCACGCGGCTTCCAACTATTCCCGTAGCTCAGTACCCCCTCCAGCCGCTCCACTCAGCCAGGCAGACAGACGGACAGACTCGCTAGTGAGTAGCGGCGGCTTGAGCGCCCGGGCAGCGCGGCGGGCTGTCGCTGGCGGTCTGGTCCTCCCACGGGTTGTGCGTGTGTGTGTGTATGTGTGATGGGCGCACAGGGGGTGTCCCTGGGATTCCACGCCTGCTCCAAGAGCTCCCTGCCGGGATCGGCGTGTCCATCCGAGTCTGCGCTGCGGTAAGGGCGCTCGCCCAGGCAGGGGGTTCGGACGCCCCCTGCGCGCGGAGGGAGTTTGCCAGGATTCCCTCGCTCCGCATGCAGCGGCTGGTGGGGTTCCCCAGGAAGGCGCCTGGGCAAGGCGGCGGCGGGGAAGCCCGGGATTGTGAGTGGCTAGCAGGCCGGGAATCTGGGAGCAGCCCTTGGCAGCCCAGCCTCTCCGCCGTTCTCCCTGGCCCTTCCTCCTTTCTTTTCTCAGCAGCATCACAAAGGCGCGCCGCAAAACGAAACCCAGCGCAGCGAAGCTCGGCTCTCTTCCACCTGGTGCATATTCCGTCCCTTGTCCCCGCCCTGGGCTGGAGGAGTGGAGTGCGGGTCCCCAAGATTAGGGGCGGGGGCTTACTCTGGGGGCACACCTGTTTTTGATTCTCGCTGAATTCAGGCTGGGTGAGGGATCGCGAGAGCGGTTCCAACACTTACACTCCGGTGTGTGTGTGTGTATATGTGTTTGTGGCCGTGCACGCGCGCCCGCTCCCCAGGCCCACGCACGCGGGGTGCGCTCAGTCAATAGCACACCTCCCCGCCGGCCCGCGTGCGCCCAGTTGGCTCCGTGGGCTCTTCGCGCGCCCTGTGACAGCGTGCCGGCATCTCTTTGTTTGGTTGTGGCTTCCCTAGCTCTCAGCAAAGCAGACGGATTTTCGGTTTCGCTTGATACTGCGCCCTGGGACTTAGTGCGGGCCACAGCCTCGAATGCCCCTGGTGTTTGTAATTGAAGAGTTCTTTCGGGCAGAGGGTTATTTTTAGTGTTGGAATAAAGAGGCAAGCATGTTGACCTTTTTTGCTGCTGCCTTTGGCTTTGAATTCGTGTCTCTGGTGGAGCAGACAGATTCGAATCTAGTGGCGCACACGTGCCAGCGCACACCAGTGTGCACACACATTTCTACACACGTAGTTTACCCCCACCCTCTTCTTTCCTTTTTTAAAAAATTGTGTGTCTGTGAAAAAGTTTCCTTTGTTCTTCTGGGCATTTTCTATTTTCTATTTTGAGTAATGGAGTAGGAGTACAAAAAGGTTGCAATTAGTTCACTCGAATAACAGACATTGCCTCTGAGTCAGAGCTGCCAGGTTGATAATTATTAACATATAAAAGCAAATGCACTGTTTAAGGCAAAAGGGGCGGGGCGGGGGCAGGTCCTCGACAGACAATGAGGGAGAGTCTCTGCCAACTGCCTCCTGCTTATTGTTCCGGGACTAGAGACTGCAGCCTAGTCCTCCCGGGCTCAGCTCCTCGCTCGCTTCTCCGTCCCTCTGGGGACCGGACCGTTCAGGGTCACCTAACGCTGGCCCCCGGGGCACCGGGACGCTAGCCCCAAGGTGCAGCTGCTCTTCGCTGACCGCTCTCTCTCTCTGCCTGGCAGGTTGGCAGCTTCACTCCCTAGGGTGCCGGGAGCCCAGGCGGCGAGGACCCGGCACCCCTAGCTCAGGGAGGTGGGATGCGGCGTGGACAGCAGTGCTAAGTGCTCCCCACTCTCTGCGCGAGGCGCACTCCCTCCTGGCCTCAGGCCGAGCAGCGGCAGCGGCGGCGGCGGCGGCGGCGGCGGCGGCGGCGGCGGCGGAGGGGATGATCCCGGGACGCACAAGGCGCCTGATTCAAGCTACTGCCCGGAGGGGGACACCGAGCAGGGCTCATCACAGGACCCCGCGGACCCCTGTCCCTGGTGGCACGCGGCTGCGGAGCCTTGGAGCCGCGTCTGTGGTCAGGATGCACTGGGCACCTCCCTGCTGGTGAGGATGCCCTGCTGCGCGGCCCTGCGCCCCCAGCCCCAGTCGCAGGTGGGCAAGACTGAGTGGGCCCGGCTTCGGCCCCTCGTGCCAGTGGATGAAACGTTTTGGAGTGCTTGGGTGTCGTCAGCTATCGAATCTGAATTGTAAGCGCCATGGACGAAGGCAGTGGACTGCAGCCCGGGGCGGGAGAGCAGCTGGAGCCACCGGCCACCGCAGGAGCTGTTCAAGAGAGATGCGAGCCGGAGACCCTCAGGTCTAAGAGTTTACCTGTCCTCAGCAGCGCCTCCTGCCGGCCGAGCCTCAGTCCCGCGAGTGTAGACGCCAAGCCGGCCTTCGGCTGTACAGATTCTTCGGGCCACCAGGAGTTGAAACAAGGCCCCAACCCGTTGGCCCCCAGTCCCTCTGCCCCGTCCACTTCGGCGGGGATGGCAGGGCTTGGGGACTGCAACCACAGAGTGGACGTCAGCAAAACCTTCTCAGTGTCCTCCGCCCTGGCCACACTCCAGGAGAGAAGGTGCCTCTACGTGGTCCTCACGGATTCCCGTTGCTTCCTGGTGTGCATGTGCTTTCTGACCTTCATCCAGGCGTTAATGGTCTCTGGGTACCTGAGCAGCGTCATTACCACCATTGAAAGGCGCTACAGTCTGAAGAGTTCCGAGTCAGGGCTGCTGGTCAGCTGCTTTGACATTGGGAACCTGGTGGTGGTGGTGTTCGTCAGCTACTTTGGCGGCCGGGGTCGGCGGCCCCTGTGGCTGGCCGTGGGTGGACTCCTCATCGCCTTCGGGGCGGCCCTCTTCGCCTTACCTCATTTCATCTCACCCCCCTACCAGATCCAAGAGCTGAATGCCTCGGCCCCCAACGACGGCCTGTGTCAGGGAGGCAACTCCACCGCCACTTTGGAGCCTCCCGCCTGTCCGAAGGACTCGGGAGGAAATAATCACTGGGTCTACGTGGCTTTATTCATTTGTGCGCAGATTCTCATTGGAATGGGCTCCACACCCATTTATACCCTGGGACCAACCTACTTAGATGACAATGTCAAGAAAGAAAACTCCTCCTTGTACCTAGGTAAGAATTTCCTGTTCTTTCAGATACATTTCACTCACACTGAAACTTACTTTCCTTACAAAAATCAAAAGGAAACATTATCTTTCGCATTTTCATTTATATTGAACAATCAAGTTCACTTTATGCTTTAGCCTTGCTGTGGTGTGTTTTCAGTTTGAGAGAGAATCAATTAGTTGAGAGTTCTCAAAACTAATTTTCAGACTCATACTTCGTGTTTGTCTTTTCCCAAGCAACATAAACATTAAACTGTGGGCTGATGCTTCTCTCTGTTGCTACCTACCTTTGGAAAAGCTCCAATTTGTCAAGTTTATATTCTAATACACTTGTTCAGGAAGCAATAGAAGTGCCTTGTGTGTAAAGTTTTGAATGATTTTCTGCTTCTATCTGCTGCTGCTTCTGATTTCTGTCCAGAGCAGCAGGGATGGTGGCGTGGCCACACTACATACATCATGCTTTATTGCCTTCATACCTGTATTTCTGTTTTTCTTTTTCTTTTTTTAAAAGTTTTTTTTTTTAGACAGAATCTCTCACCCAGGCTGGAGCCCAATGGTGCTATCTTGGTTCATTGCAACCTCCATTTCCCAGATTCAAGTGATTCTTCTGCCTCAGACTCCTGAGTAGCTGGGATTACAGGCACCTGGCATCATGCCTGGCTAATTTTTGTAGAGATGGGGTTTCACCATGTTGGCCAGCAGGCTGGTCTTGAACTCTTGACCTCAGGCGATCCACCTGCCTCAGCCTCCCAACACCCAAAGTGTTGGGATTCATACCTATATTTCTTATATGTCACCTGCATTGCTATCTAAAAACAACAATAAAAATTTGAATAATGTAAAATGACTGGCTTATCTTTATGAAGAAGAAACACCACAGGTCATAAGTTTATCCAAAGCTATTTTTTATTGCTGTCAAAGACCCTCAATTATATGAACTTGGGAGAAGAATGCATTCCTATTTTCTGAAAAGCTGTGGCTCTGGGATTTGGTGTGTTGACTTGCATAAGTCAGCACCAGTGGACAGAGGTGCTTGAGTTAAGTACAGAGGGCTCAGGTGAGGCCAGGCAGCAGTTGCAGAGGGTAGGAAAATTTATATCCTAGAAATTCCAGGTTGTTAGCATCTCCCTGTAGTAGCTGGTTCTACAAAACTGAACTTCTAAGGTATGTATTTGAATCCATAAGAAGGATCAATGGCTGTCATACCAGATGAGATTTTTGTTTTTCCGTTTCTCTACTGGAGTGCACCCTAAGCAAGCTAAAGGATTTTACTTTATTAAAAAAAAAAAAATCCTGAGACTGGATGCAGTGGCACATGCCTGTAATCCCAGCACTTTGGGAGGCCAATGCAGGTGGATGATGAGGTCAAGAGATCAAGACCATTATGGCCAACATAATGTTGATTAGTTCCTCATTTAAAAAATACAAAATTTAAGTGGGAATCTCTACTAAAAATACAAAAATTAACTGGGTGTGATGGTGTGCACCTGTAGTCCCAACTACTTGGGAGGCTGAGGCAGGAGAATCGCTTGAACCTGTGAAGCGGAGGCTTCAGTGAACCGAGATTGTGCCACTGCGCTCCAGCCTGGGTGACAGAGTGAGGCTCCATCTCAAAACAAACAACCAACCAACCAACCACTGAAATGGGAGCCGGGTGTGGTGGTGCACACCTGTAGTCCCAGCTACTCAGGAGGCTGAGGAAGAAGGATTGCTGGTCCCAAGGGCTTGAGACCAGCCTGGGAAACATAGTTAGACCCCATCTAAGAGATGGTAAGTTAAAATGGCAAATAAACAAATATTAGCTATATTTAACAATTTATTAGCCATGTGCTAATAGGATCCTTGATTTGGGAATAGTAAGATCTTCAAAGGACAGTGAAAATGGCATCCAATGTAAGAAGGCTAGGTTTTGTCCTCAGTATAGTTACTGTCCCCAGAAGCTGGTATAGAGGGGAGTGTAATCCCCAGTAACTGTCTCAATGGTTCAGGATGAGCGTTTTATAACTTGTTTTTATTACTACATGCAAATGGAAAGAAATTTCCTTACTGGGTAGAGAAGAATAGCTTGCTTATTACCTTGCCTCTGTGTTTTCTAACATTTATTAAGACAAAATTTTAAACACACAGAAAAGTTGAAACAACATTATAATAAGCACCAGTATATCCAACAAGTAGACCCAATAATTGTTTATTTTGTCATGCTTGCTTTGTCAACCTATGTGTGAGTGTATGAATGTACAGCAATATATTTTGGGGGATGAGAGGCTAAGCCCTCTAAAAGTAATTGCAGACACTGCTAGGGAATCTTCTGAAAATGAGGGTATTCTTTTATATAACTGAAGGAACATCAACATCCTAAGAAAGTTCATAATCATTCCCTAATATTAAATATTCAGGTCATATTCGGATTTCCTCAATTGTCCTCTGAAAGTCTTTTATATTGATTGATTGATTGATTGAGACAGGGTCTTTCTTTCACTCAGGCTGGAGTGCAGTGGCATAATCTCAGCTCACTGCAATTTCTGCCTGCCAGACTCAAGCAATCCTCCCACGTCAGCCTCTCAAGTAGCTGGGACTATAGACCTGTGCCACCATGCCCAGCTACTTTTTTGTGGAGACAGGGTTTCATCATGTTTCCCAGGCTAATAATAATTACCTTTTAAATGGGGAACTAATCAACATTCATTCATGCATTGAATTTGGCTGTTAGCCATTTTAGCCTTTTATAATCCAGAACTGTGCCTCAACTTTTTTCTTTTTCCATGGCATAGACTTTTTGAAGGCACAAGGCTAATGTTCCACATTTTAGATGTATCTGATCATTTCCTCATGGTGTGACTTACCTTGTTCCTCCATTCCCTGTATTTCTTTTATGCTAGAAGATCAGCCTAGAGGCTTGACTAAATTCAGACAAAACGTTTTTGGTCAGACTATGTCAGAGGCGATGCTGGGTGTTTTATATTACATGCACCTTGCCATTAATTAGTGGTATTAAGCATAATCATTTGGCTGAGTGAGTGATTGATGTGTCTTTCCATTGTAAAAATACAGTTCTCACTTTGGAAATAATAATGAATCTGTAGAGTGATACCTGGACTCTGTGTAAATATGCCAGTTGTTTTTCATATTCTTGCTGATCTTTGCTTCTACTTACTTTGAAAACTTGGATCTTCCTTCCATCCCACCTTTGGTAGCATCGATGCAGACTAGCTTTGTCAAAATGACAGGCAGAAAGGGAGGACATCCCTATTGAAAGGGAGGACATCCACGGACAAGAGCCCTGAGATTTACCTTTTCTGGTAGTGGTTGCCCACCAAGAAGAAAAACAGCAAGTGAATATGAAGTACATATTCTGTGCTAGGTACTCTGCTAATTTTGGGAAGACCAAAAATGAGACACAGTCCCAGCATTTGAGGAGTTTTCAGTGTAGGTCAATACTGCTTATTCAAGGTAGGGGCGTAAAATGACATGTGCAAGGGAAGGAAAGGAATAGAAATGGTATTCACTTTCCTCCTTCTTTTCTTTTTTGAAGATATTGATTAAATTGCTTTTTTTCTGGAAAAAATTTGATGAATGCATTCGGACACATTCTTTTAGAAACCGAGAGAATTCTGCTTCCTATTAAATGGATCCCAGTAAAAGCTATAGTAGTTTGAGTATGAGAAATCTTACATATATTATTTCACTTAATGTTCTCAATGAACTTATGAGATGGAGATTTTTTCCCCTGTGTTACAGATGAGGAAACAGGCTCAGAGAGTTTAAGTGACTTACTTAAGGGCCTCAACCCCATGCCCTTCTGACCCCGGGGCCCTTGAGCTTCCTTCTACAGTGCATGGCTCCTTGGCAAGAAGCCCTGAGAGCCAGTGGAAACTGAAGGATGTGCCAGGTTCAGCAGAATTTTCCAACAGCGCAGAAGAACGCAGAATGCAGAATTGCCTTGAAGTCGTCAAAACATGATCAAAATAAGATTATTCTCTAAACCCTTTAAAGTAGGTTTGATAGACCTACCTCTGTACCAATTAGAGTCAGAGACTATTATGCCCTTAGAACATCAGCAGTATTGACCAATTATGATGTGAGACATTTCCCAATACATAACAGGTTAAAATACCTTTCTTATTTTTCACAAAGCTGTTCTGTGTTACGTTTTTAACCGCCCAACCCTTTCTTAACCTCCCTGTTCATCTTTCTAACTTCTCATTATAATCTCAGAGGAAAGAAAAAAAATCAGGTAGTAGGTTAGTAATTATGGGCGGAAGAAATATCTGTAGTAACGTAAAAACCATTGAAATGGAATGTAAGCGTGTATCTTAATCTTTTGAAACTTCTATGTTAACATTCTGGCAGCCTTAAGTGTAGAAGAGTTGTGGTCATAGATGAGATATAGAAGCATTTATAGCAATGAAATGCCTTAACCTCTGCAAGTGGAGAGGCTTAGGGTTGACGAGGAGCATAGAGAAAGCTTTGGAGGTATTAATAAGAAGCAAGGTTAGCAACTAGACCATAATTTGTAATTATATCTTACATGTAAAGAGAGAGAGAAAAGGTGATCCTTTGGGGGCAAGAAATTCATGATTCAACAGGGAAAAGAGTAAGAATGGCAAACTAGGTGGGAAAGGAAGAAAAAGACGCATTTCTAGAATACAAAGCCTCAACTCTGATTTGGTGAAATTCAGTATCATCAGTGGTTGGCATGGGTCAGCCATCAGTTAAGCGGGGTGAGTGCTGACTTCACATGGCAGAGAAGAGCTAGAATTGGCCCCATGCCTTAGAAAGAGCACCGGATAAAGAGGCAGAAAAATTGTATTTTAGTCCCACTCTACCAACAACTGGTCATGGAAGTTTAGACAAATCCCTCGGCTTCTCCCAGCCTCTATTTCCACATGGGGATGAGCACATTTGTTTCTCTTGCTGTAACATTTTGAAGACCAAGTGGGATTCCGTGAATGCAAATGTGCCGCAAACTGTAAGGGACAAGGCTTTGTTCTGTCCAAGTAGAATTAAAACTCATCCTAGGGTGTGGGCAGAGAGGGGAGTGAGAGATAGTTTGCTCTTTCCAAGTATGAAAACCCTTAAATATATCTTTTTTTATAGTTAGAAAAAAGAAAAGAAACATTGTGTGGAAAATTAAAACATTGTGTAAGAGAGCATTCCTGGGAAACATTGTACAGAAACATTTTGATCAGTGTTTTAGTAATGTTATAACCTGATTAATTGAATTTTCTCAGGACTCAAGGTTTTATCATGAAAACTTTCTGCAGCCAACATTTGGTGATCATCTTTCTTTAATGTATTGAAGTAATGCATATTGGCACCTAGTATAACATAGTGAAAGCTCCTTTGAAGTTTGAGGGGCTTGTAGTTTGCCATTTCACCCCTGTGGGTCTACGTTTGTCCACATGGACTGCGGCAGGATGTATGGTGAACGAGGACAGGTTCCAGGAAATGCTTGGAAGTAATTATTATTGCTTTTATTTTTATTTTATTTTCTATTGTATTTATTTCATTTTATTTTGAGACCAAGTCTTGCTCTGTCCCCCAGGCTGGAGTGCAGGGGCACTGTTTTGTCTCACTGCAACCTCTGCTTCCCTGGTTCAAGTGATTCTCCTGCCTCAGCTTCCCGAGTAGCTGGGATTACAGGCACCCACCACCATGCCCAGCTAATTTTTGTATTTTTAGTAGACATGGGGCTTTGCCATGTTGCCTAGGCTGGTCTCCAGCTTGTGACCACAGGTGACCCACGCATCTTGGCCTCCCAAAATGCTGGGATTATAGGCATGACCCACTGTGCCTGGCCATATTGTTTTTCTTTTCTTTTCTTTTCTTTTCTTTTCTTTTCTTTTCTTTTCTTTTCTTTTCTTTTCTTTTCTTTTCTTT
>NW_016107324.1:3744415-3773123 GCF_001604975.1 Cebus imitator
TAACATTTCGTCAGTTTTTAAAAAGTAGAATGAGCTTCAAATTAGTTGAATTGTATTTCTTCAAGATTTTATAGTAATAGAAATATCTATTTGTAGAAATATTTATAGACATATATATATAGACATATGATTTTAATGTATGTACAGATATATTTGCTCTTTTTGATATTTTTTCCAAATATGAGAAATATTGTATGGAAAAATCTTTTTTAAACTTTATTATTTTTTAAAAATACTATTTTTTGTAGACACAGGGTCTCGTTATGTTCCCCAGGCTGGTCTAGAACTCCTGGCCACAAGCAATCATCTTGCCTGAGCCTCCCAAAGTGCTGGGATTGCAAGTGTGAACCACTGTGCCCAGCCTTTGGAACAATATTGGTCAGTATTTCAGCAGTGTTATATAGAGCAATCCACAGATCAATATCGATATGATTTTATTTATAGTGATATGTACAATGAGAGATTCACATATGTGCAGTGTTCTCTGGAACCATATAACTGTGTACCAGTGGTTTGACAAGTTAGGAGTTTCTTTGTCTTGAATTATATAAACCAGCTAAGGTGGGCAGTCAGGGGCTGGCACAGCCCTGAGTGCTGCCAGGTCCCCCTTCTCTTCCTCCTGGGCTGTTCATAGTGATGGCTGCCATGTCTCAGGTATCACACAGCTGTTTCCACAGAAGGGAAAAGTGGAGGAGGCAGAGCGTGCTTCCTCTAGAGGATGTCCTATTGGCCAAACAGAGTCCCCTGGCCTGTTCCAGTTAACATGATTTTGAGAAGGCAGGTTTTAGATTTTCCAGGTTATATGGGAGAGGAAGACAGGTGAGAGGAGGGTGGAGTAGTGCCAAATGGCTTCTGTCATATCCACCACACCAGTCACGTTCACACAATTGCCCTAGTAGCCAGAAAATTCAGGACCGTTTGTTTTGTTTTTGAGACAGAGTCTTAATCTGTCACCCAGGCTGGAGTACAGTGGCATGATCTTGGCTCACTACAACCTCCATCTCCTGGGTTCAAGTGATTCTCCTGCCTCAGCCTCCCCGAGTAGCTGGGGCTACAGGTGCATGCCACCATGGCCAGCTAATTTTTGTATTTTTAGTAGAGATGGGGTTTTGCCATGTTGCCCAGGCTGGTCTTGAACTCCTGACCTCAGGTGATCCACCTGCCTTGGCCTCCCAAAGTGCTAGGATTACAGGCATGAGCCACTGCGCCTGTCCCAGAACTGTTTTTTTCTGACCAGTATTAGCAATTATCCTAAGCACCCTGTAGTATTAGTTTTTCTGATTCTTTTTGTTGGGATTTTAAAGAGGCTCAGTAAATAGTGCCTCTTTCTTCACCTTGAGTTCTGAGTTAGTTGAGGAATATGACAAAGGGAGCCCATGGAGGCCAAAACATCACTTTTAAAAACTGATAGAAGTGGGGTTACAGGATGTAACCTTGCCAGGGGCCAAGGGGAGGGTGAAGGTTGCAGTGAGCTGAGATCAGCCTGGGTGACAGAGTGAGACTGTGTGTCAAAAAATTAAATTAAAGTAAATTTAAGAAATGAAGAAGAAGCAGAAGAAGGGGAGGAGAGAAGAAGAGAAGGAAGAAAAGAAGAGGAGGATGTTTCATATCTTTGTGCCAGTGGACTTTCTAGTAAGAGCAGAAATAAATAGGCCTGCCCATCTAGCCATGGGCAATGCTGGACCCAAGCAGTGTGGTTGCCTGGGGTCTCCCATGGGGAACAGGGGGTGGTGGTGGTGTCTAGGGGGACTTATGCCAGAAATGAGCAGGACTACAGTTTCACTCCCCATGTGCATTCAGTCTCCCAAGAGGCGAAAAAGAGGAGCTGGGCTGAGCATGCTCAGTTTATTTCAGATTCATCAGTCACATTAACCCACTTCTCCCTTCCCAAGGAGGAGCAGCGGATGCAGAGAAAACGTGAGAAAGGAGACAATGAGAGTGGGAATACACAATGTCTCCTAAGACTAGGAACCCATTTAAAAATGCTGCTTTAATTTTGCTTGTCTTGTTTACAATGTGCTTACTTTTGTAAACCACATAAAATCCTTTTTGGAAATAGCCTCCTTGCAAATCGTGAATAAATAACAAATAATCTCCACTGAGAACTAATACGAGGCTGAATGATGGTTGAGGAATTTGGAGGGATGATTTCAGGACACAGAGAGAATCACCTGGAGTGATGTGGTGCCATGAGTGGAAGACTACACAGCATCAGCTTCTTGTTAGGGTGCTCATGAGTTTTGCGTGTGCTTCAGACAGCTAATTTGTGCCATACTATATCTTCTGTACAACAGCAATGATTGAATTTTGATCAGCTGTGTGATGGTCATTTTTGGCCTCTACGACAAGTTCATCTATGATGCTGGGAAACAAACCCATTTCAGGGTCTAACTGCAAAACAAAGGGTTTTACTGCCTCTCTGTGGAAAAGAGAGTGGGTGCGCATTGATTCATTCAGCCCACCAGCAAATAACAGAGAGCAGCATTTTTGGTAACATTTATGATACAGTTTTCAAACAGGGTGATCTCCCCCGTCATATTGCTATGAATTCTGTTATCTGTGTGGTCTGAAACAGTCCTTCTGAAACCTGAATGTGTGTAAGACTCTCAGGGGATCTTGTCAAGATGCAGATTCTGTTCCTATAAATCTGGCTTGGACCTGATAGTCTGTACTTCTAATATGCTCCCAGGGGAGTCCATTGCTGCTGATCCAAGGGCCACATTTTGAGCAGCAAGGACCAAAAGACCAGAGACATCTGGCCCTTTTCACTGGCAAGAAGTCTCTGTCTCTCTGGGTTTGGGGTTGGAAGAACTTTTGGTAAAATCAGGGGCTAATTGCAGTTCTACTTCATCAGGAAATTATCTTACTGCATTTATGAAAGTAGATGTCAGTTTTGGGTATTAAATAAACTGTGACTACTTCTTAGAATTTCATAGTTGCGTCAGATGATACATTCAGTGAGAGAAATGACCTGAGGTGAATGGTGTCCATTTTGATATTTACCAGAAGAAACACCACTTTCTGTCTACTCCCCACTCAGAAGGCTCTGTGCAGTTGGGTTTCTCCCTTTTGGTAAAACTCTGGATGCCAGAGATGAGTCTGCAAGTCATGTAACCCTAGGTGAGCTCACCTTCTAAGGCCCCTTGATGGGGGAAAAGCAAACAAGTCCACACACTTGGCTCTGCTTTTTTTCTTTAAAGACAATCTAGAAATGTTAGCAGTGAATTGAGAGTTTGGTGACAGACAAATGTAAGGTCCATATTGGAAATGATTTTGGAGAATAAGGATTAGAAGTTTTTCTATTGCAAAGACTTGATCATACAGAGAGGGGCATGCTGGCATGGTTGGCTGTGTTTCTTTCCAGGGGTACTATTCAAGTCAAGAGATTTCCTAGAGATCATCTCGCTTGATCTCATTTGTCAAAATGATAATTTGGCAGGCAAGAAAACCCAAATTCCAAATGGTGATTTGAGCAAGGGAAAATAGGATGGTGGCTCCTCAAAAAATTAAGAATGGAGTTATCATATGATCCAACAATCCTAGTTCTGGTATAGATCCAAAAGAATTGAAAGCAGAGTCTTGAAGAAATATTTACACAGCGGTGTTCATAGCAGCATATTCACAATAGCCAAGAGGCAGAAGCAAGCCGAGGGTTCATCAGCAGAAAAATAGATAATCAAGAAGTGATATCTATATAATATTATTCAGCCTTAAATAGGAAGGAAAGTCTAATACACAACGTGAATTAGCCTTGAGGATATTATGCGAAGTGAAAATAGGCTAGTCACAAAAAGACAAATACTATATCGTTCCATTTATATAAGAAAGTCAAATTCATAGAAATAAAAAGTAGAATAGTTGTTGCCAGGGGCCAAGGGGAGGGGCCAATTGGGAGGGAGTTGTTCTTTTATGGGTTTAGAGCTTTATTAACACTTTTGCAGATGAAAAAGTTCTGAGAGATCTGTTGCACGATGATGTGAATATACTTAACACCACTGTATACACTTATATGTGATTAAGATGATTTTAAAAATTAAGAAATCTGTTCAGGTTATACAGTCAAATTGACTTGAATCTGAATGGATATATGGACTATAAATCCATCTGAATTAAGAAAAATAATTATAATATAAATGGAAATTTTGAAAAGTTCAAGTCCTCGGGGGTAAAGTCACTTCTCCCAGCCTATGCAACATTCTAGCACATGTTAAATAACATGAGTCTGTACTTCATTTATGAGAACTGTGTGGGAATTTCTCAAGTGTGTGGGAATTTCAAGTCATTTCTTTTGGGCATAATTTTAAAAAGAAGCAATAGGGATTTGGGAAAAGAAAAATGAAGGCAAAGTGGATTTTATAGTAAGCATGTAAAGATTAAAGTCTTCAGGGAGAGAAATGAAGGTGAAGAAACATACTTGTGGGTTTGAGTTGTTCTACAGTGTGTTTCTGGGGAGAGAGATTGGAATACTTGGAGGTAGAGACTATGGGTTCATGTCGATGTGTTCTGCTGTGTTGGGTTCTGCAGTAGCCCGTGCTTGCACCCTGTTTCCTGTGTTTTCAGTTTTCTTTTGCTGGAGAAAAAGAGATGGGGGTCTCACAGCTGCCTGTTCCCCCTCCTCAACCATCATTTGCAATTTTACAATACTCAGGTGTTGCAGGTTCTTCACTCCAGTTCTCGTGGAAAACTTTATAAGTTTCAGGTCATTCTAAAATAGCGGTTCTCAATCAGGGATGATTTTGCCCCTCTGGAGACATTTGGCAGTGTCTGGAGTAATTTTTGATTGTCACAACTTGGTGAGGGTCTATGGTATTTCATCATGTTTAGGCCACGGAAGAGCCCCCAATATCCAATAATTATCCAATAAAACATCGCCATTAGGGATGCTCTAAACTCTTTCCATCTTAAGCTTTTAAGTTACTCAATATCTTGAGTTTCTTATATCTTGGGACTGAAAATCAAAATCTCTAGTTCATAAAATCAGAAAAGTATTGAATATATGGATGGAGGAGAATTAGGAAAAATATGTCTTTGTAAGTAAGAAAGTCTTCTAGCAAGCAAGGGATTAGAAATAGAAATTAACTGTGTATTGTTCGTTGCTACATTGTAGATATTGTAGTATCTACACTATACTGTGCTGTTAGTAGTTTAGAGAAGATACTATGGTGTGCTCCAGTGGATCATTTTTAGTGGGTGCAAAAATATTAGAGCTTTCCTGGTTTCTAGAGTTACTTCAGTTCCCATCAGCTTAAAAAAATTTAACCATGGGGATTTCCTGGACCATATTATTGGAGTTGGAAGTACTGTAATCCTTGAAGAGAGAATGATGTAATTGTGTGTGTGTGTGTGTGTGTGTGTTGGTATCATAGCTCTCTTAGCTGTGGTCACTTTAGGAAAAACATCACGACAAGGAGTTCTGGAAAGCTAGAAAGCAGTTAATCAGCAGTCTAAAGCAGAGCTCATCAATGAAGTAAATGGACATCAATAGGAGCTGTAGGAAAGGTTTAATGAGGAGTTATAAGACCTAGAATTTTTCTTAAAAGGAGAGCTTAATTAACAACGACAACAACAACAAAAACCCTACAACTGTGATATGGTTTCACAGGTGGAGGTCTAACAAGGGCTATTTTAACAGCACATATTTTCAAGTGTTTAAAATATGCCAGGCATTGTGTTAAATATATTATTTAATTTTAAAAATTATAATTTGATAATTTATAACAGCATAAATTTATGGGTACAAAGTGATGTTATGATTTATGAATATGATGCAGAATAATTAACTCAGGCTAATGAACATATCTATCATTTCAAATACTTAGCATTTTTATGGTGAACACATTTGAAATTCACTTTTAACAATTATGAAGTGTACCACACTCTATTAACTATATTCACCATATGTGCAATAGAAATTAAAAAAAAATTTCTCCTGCCTGAAATTTTGTACCCTTTTCATCATCACCTCCTCACTTCCTCCAACCCACAGCCTCTGTAACCATCATTTTACTCTCTGCTTCTATGAGTTTGATTGTTTTAGATTTCACAAGTGAACATAATTGTGATGCTTCATAAGTGAGAACATGCGATGTTTGTCTGTCTATGCCTGGGTTATTTCACTTAGCATAATGTTCTCTAACACCACGTATCTTGTTGAAAATGACAGAATTTCCTTCTTCTGTTTTTTAAGATGGGATCGTTTTCTATATCCATTCATTTATTGATGGATACTTGGGTTAATTCCGTAACTTGGTTATTGTGAATAGTGCTGCAATGAACATGGGAATGCAAATATTTCCTTGACAAAGTGATTTCAAATCTTTGGTAAATCGCTTTGGTTATTTTGGCAAATACTCTGCAGTGGGATTGCTGGATCATATAGTAATTCTATTTTTAGTCTTCTGAGAAACCTCCGTAAAGCTTTCCATAATGGCTGTGCTAATTTACATCCCATTAACAGTGTACAAGTTTTCCCCTTTCTCCTCATCCTCATCAAAACTTATTGATGATAATAGCTGTTCTGACAGGTGTGAGGTGATATCGCATTGTGGTTTTAATTTGCAGCTCCCTAATTATTTGGAATATTAAGGATTCTTTTCATGTCTGGTGGTCATTTGTATGTGTTCTTTTGAGAAATGCCTATTCAAGTCCCTTGCTTATTTTTTAATTGAATTTTCTGTTTTCTTGCAAGTGAGGTATTTGAATTTGTATATTTTGGATATTAACCTTTTGTTGGATGTATTGCTTGCAGACGTTTTCTCCTGGTCTGTGGGCTGTATGTGCACACTGTTAATTGTTTCCTTTGCTGTGCAGAAGCTTTTTATTTTGATGTAATCCCATTTGTATACTTTTGGTTTTGTTGCCTGCACGTTTGGGGTGATATCTAAAACATTATTGCTAAGGTCAATATCATGTAGTTCCACCTCTATGTTTTTTGTTTTTTTTTTTAAGTAGTTTGTTACAGTTTCTGGTCTAAATATTTATCATTTCATTTTATCCTCAGAACAACTCTACATAGTAGTTACCCTGTTTCCCACATTTTATAGATGAGGAAATTGAAGTTAAATAATATGCTGAAGGTCATCTAAAAAGTGGTAAAACCAGGACTCAGGTCTTCCTCCAGAGCCAAGGATCTAACCATTGGCATCATGAAGAGGAGAGGGAAAAGTTCATAAACTTCTGGTGTGACTTTGGCTGAGTTTTTTTGATTTTATTATCTATAGAGGAAATGAACGGGTAATGCTAGTAGTGGTTTCTTAGATTCCTGTTGCCTCTTAAGTGTTTCAGTACTTTGGTTCTGTGCTTTGTTTAGTCTGACTTGATGTGGTCTTTTTCTCGAACTTGGGACTCAGGTCTCTAGAGGAACCCTTGAGCCATCAGAAGCCTATTCCTTGAGCACTTTTTCCACCTCTCGGCAGCTTGAGAGATGTTGTTGCGGGACAGCTGTCCCTGGGGAGTCGGGCATTCCTTTTGTCCTTTCTTCCAGCAGCTGTGTATTGCCTGATGGTGAATTCAGAGTCTACTTCCCCTCCAGTTTAGTGACTGCTCATTAAACTGTCACCCTGTAAACACGCTAATCCTTGTTCCCTAATATAACTTAAAAAGACAGGTATAATTTACCATTGCTTAAAAGTAAAAAGCATATTTATATAATTAATATTCTCAGCAGAATGAAATGATATAATTTGCAAGTGTGTGAAATTGAATTGTACAGTTCCTGGTTTTCTAGCACATGAGAATTCTTAGTAATAATATTTTAATGAGTCTTGGTTTTGTCAGGTGTTTTCCTAGGTTTTTCACCTTAAATTCTTTCAAAGGTCATAGAAATTTTAACATACTTTTTTTTTTTTTGAAAGAGAAGTGAGAAATTTAAGTGAATGTGACTGCGTAGAATGAATACCCAATCTTAGACTTCCTGGTTATAAATCAATTTCTGATCAATGTATAATGATGGACCAACAATCCTCATTTGTAGAAGGTCTTTACATTTTTTGGGGAAGATATTTGCCATGCCAGTATTTTGTCTAGAAAGATGCTTATGTCTCTGGTGTTTAATTTCGGCTGGGAAGGACATGTGTTCTGATTTGAGCTGCATTTTAATGGCTTCCCTTAGGTGGAGGATAGCAGCAACTTTTAACTAGACGCAAAAATCTTCGTAGAGGAATCTGAAAAATTACCTGTGAGAAAGACTTAATGATATATATAAATCTTAGAAAAGGATTCCAAAATTTGGTTTTGCTGCTCTCTAAGGTGTCTCCAGTTATTTTGTTATTGTTAGACTCTCAAAAGAAATGAGTTTGAATGTCTTCACTTAGGATTGGTGGAAGGCAGTGGTAGTGAATGCAAGCTACAGAGAGTGATGGGTTCAGGTTTTTGGTTGTGCAAAGCTCTCCTCTGTACACTTTCTTTCCTTTTAGGTTCTAGAACCATTGTTGTCAGGGAGAGGTCCACAGGGCCCTCACGTGGATTCTGGTGGGGCACCTATTTATTTACTTATTTGATACCTATATGATACTTTGGAAATTATTAATTTAGGATATAAAGCTTGTACGCCATCCAGTTTTGTAGAAATGGTAAACTCTCCATAGATGATTAATGTGCAATTTGACACAAACTAGTCTGCAATTAGTGACGTGACTTTGACCAGATCGCGTAAACTTTCAGGACCTCAGTTTCTTTTCTGTACACTGTTTGACCCATGTCTTCTCAGAAGGCTTCTAATCTAAGCTGTGATTGTTTTTTGAAAGCTTGCTTAGGGTTAGGAACAGTGGGAGAGAGGAGTTGCTATACCATATGTACTGTGTTTCTTAAACTAACCTTAAGAAATAGCTCCTGATCCCCAAGGGATTCAAAATCTAGTTTGAGTGTTTTTTTTTTTTTTTATTGTACTTTAAGTTCTAGGATACATGTGCAGATTGTGCAGGTTTGTTACATAGGTATACATATGCCGTGGTGGTTTGCTGCATCCATCCTCCCTTCATCTACATTAGGTATTTCTCCTAATGTTATCCCTCCCCAATCCCCCCACCTTCTGTTATCCCTTGCCTAGCCCCCTACGACCACCCAACAGACCCTGGTGTGTGGTGTTCCCCTCCCTGTGTCCATGTATTCTCATTGTTCAACACCCACTTATGAGTGAGAACATGTGGTGTTCGATTTTCTGTTGTTGGGTCAGTTTGCTGAGAATGATGGTTTCCAGCTTCATCCATGTCCCTACAAAGGACATGAGCTCATTGTTTTTTATGGCTGCATAGTACTCCATGGTATACATGTGCCATATTTTCTTTATCCAGTCTATCGTTGATGGGCACTTGGGTTGGTTCCAAGTCTTTGCTATTGTAAACAGTCCCGCAATGAACATACGTGTGCATGTGCCTTTATAATAGAACTATTTGTAATCCTTTGGGTATACGCCCAGTAATGGGATTGCTGGGTCAAATGGAATTTCTATTTCTAGGTCCTTGAGGAATCACCACACTGTCTTCTACAATGGTGGAACTAATTTACACTCCCATCAACAGTGTAAAATCATCCCTATTTCTCCACATCCTCTCCAGCATCTGTTGTCTCCAGATTTTTTAATGATCTGCATTCTAACTGGCTTGAGAGGGTTTCTTTAGCACCATTTATTCTGCATGATTTAAGATGATCTTTGAGCTTCGTGATTTCCAGCAAGTCACTGGACATCTCTGGTTTCAGTTTTCACATTTGTAAAATGATGGAATTGAATTAGAGGGACTGCAAAGGGCCTTCTCAGAACCATACTTGGTTTCTTCTAAACCTACTGTAGCCTAGGTCCAGAAGCTAGCATACTCGAAGTAGTTGAATCTTGGTAAGAGAGTGGCCCGTGTGGTCCAGCTGCCTGGGTACGAATCCTGACTTTGTTTGGGTCAGGGCTGCAACCTGGGGCAGCTTCTGCAGCCTCTCTGTGCCCAATCCTGCCTTTGTTAATGCAGAGATCATGTGGGCCAGTGCCCAGGATGCACTTAAAACATGGCCTGACCTGGCCTATGGTTAAACACTAAAAAATGTGGGCTGTCATTACTTTTAAAATTTAATTCTGTTCAGGAAGAGAGTGGTGTTAGCTTTCATTTTAGCTGGCAGGGTACAGTCCTTCTTGTGGCTTTTCTGAACGGGTTGGTTGCCTGCCTCATATGATAAGCTTGCTCAGCACACCTGTGTTGATGACTCTTGCTTGGGTGCTGTGTGTTTGGTTGACTCTGAGCCAAGAGGTACAAGAGATGTGGGTTTCGTTACATCAGAGTGTTCTTGGCTGGGCCGAGCCTCTCCATTAGGCATCCAACCCATCCACCATAGCGACACATGGACTCTCTGCTTCCTTGTGTCTGGAGAGTCTGTTGATAGCTCCTCTACAAAGCAAAGAGTGACCACAGGAGAAAGAGCATAGAGCTTTCAGGTTATAAATAGCTTCCTCACGAGATGCTCTTGCTATGGGCTTCTGGTAATTGTGATGGGAGCTGGTGGTTATAATCAAGTTTAACTGCTGAGGAGTAGGGAGGTGGCCCTAAACACATAAGCTCACGGGCTGTCTTTATGCTTTCTCTATCCAGGTCTGGACTTTAAAATCTCTGATTATGTCTCTAACCAGCAAGATCTGGTTGTGTATGGGAATAGCTCCAGAGCCCTTTGTGTTTCCTGGAGTGGGTCTGGAACTTTCACGGAGAGTCCACCTGCTGAGACGCTGGCTCATGCAGTTTATCAAAGTGGGAAGGTGGATGGATTGAATAAAGGAGCAGAGAGCCAGTGCCTTGGAAATGCAGAAATGGGCCCTTTTGCTTAACTTCTCTCATAGAGGCACAGGTCTGTGTTCACGGGTGCGCATGTGAATGTCTGTGTGTATTGTGTTTGGAGGTGTAGACTGGAACAAAAACCAGTGGAAGAAATGGCCACAAAGCATTTTCAGGGGTTGTTTCAGTGTCTTCCAGAAATATGACCTAACCTTGCTCCCGCTGGAGTAGGAAATTTTAGATTTCTTTGATTTCTTGTTTATCTAAGGTCAAATTATAGTTTGTAAATTATTATTCAAGTCTCTTGTTCTTCCTTCTCTATCTAACTATGGTGAGTTTATTGTCTATTGGTGCTCCATTCAGACTTTGTATGGACAAAGAAAGGAAATTAAGATCTCATCAACTGATTTTTCTACTTAATTACTTTTATAAAATATTTTGCCTAAAAAGTTGAAAGTGATGTCTGAAATAAAGTTTGGATTCCTGAAACTGGTCACCATCATTCATGCCATGATATCACGTACTTGCTGAGTGGTCAGTGTCAGAATTTGGCTTTCTTCTGTATTTACTGTGGGGTCTGGAACTGTACCCCTCCAGCTTCCTTTCTCTCTACTTCTGAGGCCTCAGGCTATGATCATAGCTTTCGAGTGGCTCAGAAGACCTCTGCAGGCTCTACTTCTTACCCTCAATCATCCACCATCTTGCTCTGCCCTGCTGCTTATGCCCACTGCCCGGGATCCGGCTTTCTTCCCCCAGCCCAGTTCCTGTGGATGCTAGTGCACTCTTTCCTTGGATCTTAACTGCGGCTTTTTCAGAATGCTGAGCTTTGATCTCTATTGGCTGTATCCTCCAGCACAGCCAGCTCCACTAAATGCAGTGCCTCCTCAAGCTCTCAGAACCCCCACCTGGGGCTGGGGTACTGGAGCCTTTTGTCCTGGCATAGAAATCAGATGTCTAAGCCATGCACAGATGCTTCGCTGTACACAGCTGTAATTCTCAGTGGGGGTTATCTTGCCTCTGTAGCTGGAGAACTCACGGTTTAGGCAATAGGCCAATGTTAGTGACACTTGTGATCACGACCGTGAGTTGTGTGTGAGTCAGTCACCATTGTTGTGCTCCAGATTCCCCTGCTGTCATCTTGCCTTGTCAGCTTGCAAATGATGTTACTGATCTCCAGAAGGCAGGGAATAGGAGCAATGCTCACCCATCTTAGCAAAGAACAAAACACAACCAGAACAAAACAAGTACTACTTCCTTTTCCCCTCCTTGCAAAACTCACACACACATACATACACACTCACACCCACACGCTGCTTAGGTCAGTAGCTGTATCTCCATACATGGAAGATAGCATAATAATAATAATAATAATTAACGTGGCATAATAATGATGATATGGTAATTATAATCATCATCTTGTAAGTAGCCTTGGGGAGGCAGGGTGCTTAAATGATCTGACCAAGCTGCTTTTAAATGACTCAAAGGATTCCAAATCTTTTCAAATTTTCTTTTAACAAATTTGACTATATTCTAACGAATTGCTTCCCCTTTTTTCTTTTTAAAATTTAGGTGCCAAACAAAACATTTGCACATTTCCTTGGCAATTGTATTTAAGTTAAAAAAGAAATACTTACAAAATAAAAGAAAAAAAAACAACAAAAAAAGAAGAAAAAAAATTAAAAAAAGCAAAAATAAAAAGGAAATACTTGTTTTTCTCTTCGATGTTTATATCTTTTCAGATACTTAAAAGATAAAGTGTCATTCTATCTGAGTTATTAAACTAAAAATACATGTTTATTATCACGTATTTTTATTAATCAGTTGATTTCAGTTATGTTGACTCAATTTTGAACCTTTAAGTTTGTCTTGCTTTAAGAAAAGTTGATATACAAAAATGGAAACTTAAAATATATACATTTTTTCAGGAGGAAAGGTAAATTTTTTACATTGTAACAAAGTCCTATGCTTTGTTATGAGTTCCTTTATTTATTTATTTATTTATTTTTTTGAGTTGGAGTTATGCTCTTGTCCAGGCTAGAGTGCAATGGCATGATCTTGGCTCACTGCAACTTCCTTCTCCCTAGTTCAAGCAATTCTCCTGCCTCAGCTTCCCAAGTAGCTGGGATTACAGGCATGTGCCATCATGCTTGGCTAATTTTGTATTTTTAGCAGAGATGGGGTTTTGCCATGTCGGTGAGGCTGGTCTTGGACTCCTGACCTCAGGTGATCCACCTGCCTCAGCCTCCCAAAGTGCTGGGATTACAAGGATGAGCCACCACGCCCAGGTCCTTTAGTTACTATTATCAAAATTTACTCTTGGTATGTAGCTTTCAGGAGCATATTCATCCATGAAAACCTCATACATTGAGGCAATTCCTCAAGGACTTAGAGACAGAAATACCATTTGACCCAGCAATCCCATTATTGGCTATAAACTCAAAAGAATATAAATTGTTCTATTATAAAGACACAACTTGTATGTTAGTTACAGCACTATTCATAACAGCAAAGAGTTGGAATCAACCTAAATGTCCATCAATGGTAGACTGGATAAAGAAAATGTGGTACATGTATACCATGGAATACTATGCAGCTGTAAAAAAGAACAGGATCATGTCCTTTGCAGGAACATGGGTGGAGCTAGAGGCCGTTATCCTTAGTAAACTAACATAGGAACAGAAAACCAAATAGCGCGTGTTCTCACTTATAAGTGAGAGCTAATCAATGAGAACACGTGGACACATTGGGGCCTTTTGAAGGGTGGGGAGTGGGAGGAAGGAGAGGATCAGGAAAACAACCAATGGATACTAGTCTTAATACCTGGGTTACGAAATCATCTGTACAACAAACCTCCATAACACAAGTTTACATATGTAACAAACCAGCACATGCACTTGTGAACTTAAAAGTAAAAAAAAAAACAAAAAACTTTCATAAAAAAATCTCACACATCTATTCACTATAGCCAAGACATGGAAACAACATAAGTGTTCATCAATGGATGAATGGATTTTAAAACACGGGACAATGTTTAAATATACAATGAAATGCTATGCAACCTTAAAATCCGCGCAATTCTGTCATTTGTGACAACACGGATGAACCTAGGGGACATTACATTAAGTGAAATAAGCCAGGTAAAGAGGAACAAATCCTACATGCGTTCACTTATATATGGAACCTAAAACTGTCAAACTCATAGCAGTAGAGAGTAGAGTGCTGTGTGGGAGAGGCTGGAAGCGGACGGAAGGGGGAGAACCTCGGTTAAACAGGAGGAAGAAGCATTGGCATCTGATTGCACCGCTCAGTGACTGTAGTTAATAATAATGTATTGTATATCTCAAAATAACAAAGAGAAAGGTTTTTATTTTTTTTATTTTTAGTAGAGATTGAGTTTCACTATGTTGGTCAGGCTGGTCTCAAACTCCTCGTGATCTGCCCGCTTCGGCCTCCCAAAGTGCTGGGATTACAGGCATAAGCCACCACGTCCAGCCGCTAAAAAAGAAAGGTTTTAAATGTCTTACCATAAAGAAATGATAAATGTTTGAGGCAATAGGTTTGCTAATTATCCTGACTTAACCATTCCACAATGGGTACATGCATTGAAACATAGCATTGTACCCCATACATGTATACAATTATTATTTGTCAATTAAAATAAAATGTAAAAAAAAAAACCCTCACACATGCATATTTCTAATTCCAGATGTTTATTTCTCACTGATGACAGATGTTGCCAGTAAACGGTTCTTTCTGTCTTGTGAGTTTCTGTAGCTCTGTAATACAGTTTGAAATCAGGTAACATGATGTCTCGGGCTTCGTTCTTTTTGCTTAGGATTGCCTTGGCTAATTGAGCTCTTTTTTGGTTCCATATGAATTTTAAAGTTGTTTTTTTCTGGTTCTGTGAAGAATATCATTGGTAGTTTGATAGGAATAGCATTGGATCTGTAAATTGCTTAGGGCAGTATTAGCCAGGATTTTCTAATGAACTTTTTCCCCACTCTATGTCATATTTATTGTTTCTTTGTTAGATGCATTAGAATGTGTTCAAGGTTTGCCCAGAAGCTCCTGGGGACTTGTGCATCTGAGTTGCACAGTTGTCTGCCATGTAAATAAATGTAAGACCTTGAGACATAGGCACCAGCTCTTCAGTGAGTTTGATATTAGTAAACTGGAGCCAAGGTTTGATATTCTCTCAAGGGAGGTGGGTGAGAAAGTAGGGAGTGAAGGTGAATCTGGAAGCCTGAGCCTGGGTATTGGACTTGCTCCTGCAGGTGCTCCTCTGCAGTCCTGAGCCACTCAACTGTTCTGGTTCATCTCATTAGTTTAGGTGTAATAACTTTGACTCCACCTATAGACATGGAGATATGATGTAACGAGACCAATGGCTACAATGCACTTTCATTCACCAAAGATGATATACACATGCTCCGTGTTAGGTGCGTTAGATGCTGGGGTCTAGCAGGAAGCAGGACTGCCTTGTTGGAACTTAGACCCTCAAGTGGAAGACAAACAATAAACAAGTAAACAATAAGGAATTACAAATCAGGGCAAGTGCTATAAATCAAGGAAACAATCTAGTGCATTTGGGGAGGGGATGCTTAAATAGGAAGATCATTAAGAGGAAGCGATGTGTAAGCCAAGGCTTAAAGGATGCTTGAGAACTGTGATGTGTAGTGTAATATCAGTGTACGATTCTGATATCAAGAACCTTAGAGTGGACGCTTACGCATATGTGAACATTATAGTCGCCTGAGGTGCATCCTTCAAATCACAGATTCATGGACCTTCCTCTGGCGGGGATAGGGGAGGCATCTAATTTAGTAGGACTGTGGTCAGGCTCTAGAATCTAGAATCTGCATTTTTTAAAAGCATCCAGATGATCCTGAGGATCTTTTAAGTTTGGAAGCTATTGTCTTGGAGAATCCTAGTCAGAAAGAAAGAATTTCCTCTGAGAGCAATGACTGTGTCTTAGTCTTCCTTCATTTTGCTTCTCATCTGCCATGCTTTGCTTCTTGCACCAACCTGCACGATTCAGAAACTTCTGTGATCTAGGACCCCGAGCCTCCCCGGTGCTGCTACAGGACTTGTTCGCTTTTTCCCAGCAGATGTACTCTGTGAGGGGAAACTTCTGTATGCTATTAAGTGGAAGAAGGGGCTCTATTTCTGGTGTATATATTGGAATTCTGGTTTGTACCATTGTATGTTGAGTCAATTGCTGTGGGGTTGCTTTGGCAATCTAAGTGGTTTTTGTAATTTTATACCTGCATGAAACATGTTTGGAATTCCATAAAAGTAGGCATGAAGAATTCTCACACCAGAATTCATTGTATTTTTGCCCTTTGCCTAGTTTTAATATAACTTTAATATACTTTGTATACATATTTAACATATTTAATATAATTGACCAGTTTCAAATTGAGTGGTTTCTTGAGTGGCTAGGAATAGCTCTTGTCTTGGGGTTCTACAAAAGCCCATTTGAGTCTCGGGGAAAAGGAACAGAAGCTGCTTCCTCTCTTCTCTCTCCCTCCTGGGGAATTTCAGGGGATCCAGTAGCAATTTGTTTGAGAATGTTAGAGCAGCCATTGGGAGTTACCTGTGAGAGGTTTTATGGTTTGTTTTAGAAGTCGTCCTTTGCTCCAAGCTCTGTTTTAAAAAGATTGGTTCCTAGTAGTCTGGTAGGCTAGTGGCTGGCAGGGTGTGGCTCGTGTCAAACAATCTTTTGGAACACAACCTGTCACCTTATGCTTCAATGGAGAATGGCCTGAATAGTGATTCTTATTTATGTCAGATATGCATTCCGTCGTTTTTTATGCTCAATCATTGCTGCCTATAGGACCACCTCAACCTGAATGATGACTGTCATTCTCTGATAAGAGGAAGAACTTAACCCCTGGTTTCCGAACATATTTATCTTAATAAAGCACAGGGAGTTGTTAGAGCTCATCCTCTTCTTTCATGCAGGAGAATCCAGAAGTGTCAAGATTTCTCGGGCAAGAGCCCAGCCTGCAGGTTGGGCGAGAAACTCACGAATTGGACTCTGACATGTGTGTTCACCTCTCCCCTGGGATGTCTCACTTTTATTTCAGCACACTCCCTATGTTCCCCTCTGAAGTGTAAGGTGGAGTGGGTAGCCTCCCGCTTGGTGTGCTAATAACCATAACAGATAACCACTTTCCCTTTGTTTTTCTTGGCAATGCTGAAAAAGGCATATGCAAATACGAAGAAGAGCATCAGAGAAATAAACTCAATAGAAAATACAAGAAGCAGGCTGGGCATGATGGCTCACACCTGTAATCCTAGCACTCTGTGAGGCCAAGGAGGATGGATTATCTGAGGTCAGGAGTTTGAGACTAGCCTGGGCAATATGGTGAAACCCTGTCTCTACTAAAAATACAAACATTAGCTAGGGACATGGTGGCATGTGTCTGTAATCCCAGCTACTCGGGAGGCTGAGGCTGAAGAATTGCTTGAACGTGGGAGGTGGAGGTTGCAGTGAGCTAAGATTGTGCCATTGCACTCCAGCCTGGGTGACAGAGTGAGATTCCATCTCAAAACACACACACACACACACACACACACACACACACACACACACACACGAAGCTTACAACTTGGGTAATTTAAGGTATAGATCTTAGCAAAAATGTCTTGCTTCCAGGACTGATTTTATCTTATACCCTTTCTTGAGAATTCTAATGTCTAGTCTCAGAGGACAGTGAAAAACTCACATATATCTAGTTAGACTTAACTTTTGCATGGTCTCTTGCTTGCTCCCACAAGGAAGACAATTCTCTCCTACCCTTCTTTTCCTATACTCAGGATTCTTATTTTTCAATATTTCTTCTTGGCTGCTCTCTCAGATTTCTTTCTCTCCTATCCCTCCCCCAGTGGAGAGGTGAGAAAGGGAGTGTGGAACTCAAACTTTATTAATTTTTATTTATTTTTTATTTTTTTAAATTTTTTAATTTTTAAATTTTTTTTTATTGAGACGGAGTTTCGCTCTTGTTACCCAGGCTGGAGTGCAATGGCGCGATCTCGGCTCACCGCAACCTCCGCGTCCTGGGTTCAGGCAATTCTCCTGCCTCAGCCTGCTGAGTAGCTGGGATTACAGGCACGCACCACCATGCCCAGCTAATTTTTTGTATTTTTTAGTAGAGACGGGGTTTCACCATGTTGACCAAGATGGTCTCGATCTCTTGACCTCGTGATCCACCCACCTCGGCCTCCCAAAGTGCTGGGATTACAGGCTTGAGCCACCGCGCCCGGCCTTTAATTTTTATTTTTAAGAGACAGAGTCTTGCTCTGTCACCCAGGCTGGAGTGCAATGGCATGATCACAGCTCACTGCAGCCTCAAATTCTGGGGGTCAAATGTGACCCTCCAGACTTAGCCTAAGTTTTTAGTTTTGTAGAGACAGGATCTTGCTATGTTGCCGAGGCGATCTTGAACTTCTGGCCTAATCAATTTTTCCACCTTGGCCTCCAAAATGTTGGGATTGCAGGTGTGAGGCACCACGCCCAGCCATACACTTTAGTGAGCTTCAGAATTACCTAAAGGGCTTGTTCAGTCCCAGATTTCTGGGCTGGGCTCTACCCCTAAGAAGGTAGAGGGGAGCTGAGAATTTGCATTTCTAAAAAGAGTCCAGGTAATGCTATGCTAATATTACTGGTTTGGTGACAAGGCTCATGTTCTTTTTTTTTTTTTTTTTGAGACAGAGTGCGTGGCTGGATCTCGGCTCACTGCAACCTCCGCCTTCTGCATTAAAGTGATTCTCCCACCTTAGCCACCTGAGTAGCTGGTGCCTGACACCATGCCCAGCTAACTTTTGTTTTTTTTTTTTAATTTTTTTTGAGACACAGTCTCATTCTGTTGCCCAGGCTAGAGGGTAGTGGCATGGTCTTGGCTCACGGCAACCTTCATCTTCTGGGTTCACGTGATTCTCCTATCTCAGCTTCCTGAGTAGTTGGGATTATAGGCGCACGCCACCATGCCTGGATAATTTTTTTGTATTTTTAGTAGAGATGGGGTTTCACCATGTTGCCCAGGCTGGTCTCAAACTCCTGAGCTCAGATGGTCCACCTGCCTTAGCCTCCCAGTTCTAGGATTACAGGCTTGAGCTACTATGCCTTGCCAATTTTTTGTATTTTTAGTAGAGATGGGGTTTCACCATGTTGCCCAGGCTGGTCTTGAACTCCTGACCTCAAATGAGCTGTCTGTCTGGACTCCCAGAGTGCTGGGATTACAGATGTGAGTCACTGCACCCAGTGGGTAATACTCTGTGTTCTATAGAACTTGAAGTTCACAGGCTTCATTCATCAATTCATTAATTCATTCAACAACTATTTACTCACTCCAACTATTCTCAGGCAGTGCTGTGGGTGCTGGAGGTTATGCTGAGGCACAAGATGAAATTCTTACCTCTGGGAGCCTCTATGCTGGTGCAAGAGGCAGACATACATCACATAATGTTTGGCTGGGATAAGGGCTATGAAGAAAAAGCAAACAACGTAGTTCTCTTTGTAGGGGAGTGGTGGCCAGGGAGGATCTCTTCCAGGAGATGAGCCCTCCAGGCAGAGGAGTGGCAGGGCTAAGGGCCTGAGGTAGGAAGGTGTTTGGTGTGTTGGAGCCTCAGCAGAAAGAGGCTGGTCTTACTGGGAGTTGAGAGAGAGACAGTGTCTGGTCAGAGCGGGCGGAAGAATGTTGGTAAGAGTCACTCGCAAAAATGTTCCTATGATCAGGTATGTTCAGGAAATGCTTGTTTCGACAACATCAAAATGTTTGTTTGTTTGTGTTTTTTGAAGCAGGGTCTTGCTCTGTTGCTCAAGCTACAAAGCAAGCTGTAGGTGCAATCCCAGCTCAGTGCAGCCTTGACCTCTGGGGTTCAAGTGATCCTCCCATCTCTGCCTCTCGAGTAGCTGGGACTGCAGGCACATACCACCATGCCAGGTTAATTCTGTTTTTGTTTTTTTTTTTTCTTTTTTTTCTTTTTCTTTTTTTAATAGAGATGAGGTCTCACTATGTTGCCCAGGCTGGTCTTGAACTCCTGGACTCAAGTGATCCTCACACCTCGGCCTCCCAAAGTGCTGGGATTATAGGCGTGAGCCACTGGCCCAGCCAACATTAAATATTTTTCTTTATTGAAAAATTTCCCTAAGCGTTTTATTGTGCTGATCTCCATTATTAATCTTCAGAAGAAGGATAAGGTATTTTTTTTTCTTAAATTTATGTGACCATGAAACTTTTACTCCCACAATCACCTCGGAGACTGATGTTCTTTGAAATGCATTTGGGACATCTCGATCTAGCAAGCCCTACTCCCTCAATTTCTAACTGAGAAAACTGAAGAGCAGAGAAATGAAATAGCCTGTTCCAAATAATAAAGCTTATGGAGACATGAGGCGGGGGAAAGAACACTGAGTTTGGAGGTGGAAGATGAGGTTTGAGGCTTTGCTCTTGCATTTTGTGGATGTGGGACCTGGTGTCTGTTGCCTGAACTTGGTGGGTCTTAGTTTCCTCAGCCAGAATGAGAGATTGTACTGTTTGCGCTCTGAGGACCCTGGAGTCACTCTGGGTGAGTGACTACTGACTTTTTTTGACTAGGGAGCTTTGTGTCCACTAAGCCAAAGGAAAAGCACTGGGAGCTGCACATAAATACATTCATCAAATACCACCATGTAGGTTATTTTTGCTTTCAAATGAATATACTTCCCAGACAAGTAATTAAAATAAAATCTGTCAGAGAATGTAAAACTCTAAATCATAAAATGTTGGTTTAAAAAAAAAGAAGCAACAGAGAAAGATTAAAATCTATGGTAATGTACTTTGCTGTAAAATATTTTAGCATAGATTTCCATTTTTATGAAATTTATAGTTGATTTGACTATAAACAGTAAATCTCACAACAGGTGAAATCTATCTTTTTCTTGTTTGCTTTCTGAGGAATTGTTGAGGACATAATTAAAAAAATGACTCTTGGATTTTAGTTTTTTACTAGCTGTAAGAATTACTTTGGATTGATGTTTCTTTCTTTATAGGAGCAATCCAAATATTCCTTAAGGTCTTTACAGCTCTACTAATTTAAGATATCTATATTTGACAATTTTTGCCTTGAAGGGATGTTAGTAATAGAATCTTGGTCGAGGTGCAGCTGGGACTTGAGGGTTCTGAGGACCTAGAATGTGAGGTGTGTACAGGTAAGGTAAAGTCATGGTAAATAATTATGTTAAAGAGAAGATGCCAGTTGGGAGCTCTTCTGTGAGATCTTCCTAAGGAATTCTGCTGTTCCTATAGAGCAGCAAAGTTTGGGGATTGTTTAAAGAAAGAATGAAGGTGTATAAGTTCCATTATTATCTATTCATAAGTGTGGGTTCTCATCATTCTGGGCCCAGGGTAGGAATGTACTTTCTGGCCCCCTTGGGGTTGGATGGGGCCATGTGACAAGTTCTGGCCAAACAGTCTCATGTAGTTGTGCAAGGGATATATCCAGGCCAGAACACTTAACTGCCAGGAACACCCTTTTCCTCTGCCTTTTCCTCTGTCACAGGGGTGGCAACATTCTGGTGCCATCAGCCTGGGTTCTGGAATCAGAAGTCATGGAGGAGAGATTCCAGATGACTCTTGAATGGATTATGAACTGTGACCAAGGAATAAACCTTTGTGATTATAAACCCTAAGCCTGCTTGTTATTGCAGCATAATATAGCCTAGGCTGACTACTGGATTCAATAAACTGAGAAGTCCCAATGAATCAAAGGGAGAGCAGCTATTTGGTAAATAATTATGTTAAAGAAAAGATGCCAGTTGGTAGCCCTTTGGTGAGGTTTTCTTAAGGAATCCTGCTGTTCATATAGATCAGCAAAGTTTAAAGACTTGGTTAAAGAATGAATGAATGAGTGTGTATAGGTTCCATTGTTATCTGTTCAAACTGGTGTAAGCTATAAAGCACATGCAAGAGGCAGTCAGTATGCTAGTTTGGGTAGGACTCTCCTCCTCCTCCTCCTCGTCCCTCTCCTGGAAGGTCAAGGCTGCAGTGATCCGTGATTGTGCTACTGCATTTCAGTCTGAGTGACAGAGCAAGACCTTGTCTAAAAAAAAAAAAAAAAAAAAAAAAAATTGAGCTTCTGTGAATTTTCAAAATGCAAAATACCAAGACTTTTCCAAATCAGCTAAATCAGGAATGTTCACTTTTACATCCAAAAAAAACCAGAACAAAAACAAAAACAAAAAAACAGAAAAATGTTCAAGTAGAAGTTCAGCAGGAATAATGTAAAATATGAAATAGGTGACCAAAATTTCAAATTATCAACAGATAGCTCAACTTGATGGATTTTTCAGTAAACTTTAGTTTGAAAAAAACAACAAAAAATACTGTTTACCAAAACATGAAAAATATTTTCAGAAAATTATTATCTAATTTGTAAAATGAAAAGTGTCATCCATAGCAAATAAGAGAAATACAAAAAAGGAAATCAATCTTTGATATGATTTGGCTGTGTTCCTACCCAAATCTCATCTTGAATTGTAGTTCCTATAATCCTCACATATTGAGGGAGGGACCCAGTGGGAGATAATTGAATCATGGGGGCCATTATCCTCATGCTGTTCTCATGATAGTGAGTGAGTTCTCATGAGATCCGATGCTTTTATAAGAGGCTTTCCCCGCTTTTGCTTGGTACCTCTTGTTGCTGTTGCCATGTGAAGAAGGATGTTTTTGCTTCCCCTTCTGTAAGTTTCTTGAGACCTCCCCTGCCATGCTGAACTGTGAGTCGATTAAACCCTTTTCCTTTATAAATTACTCAGTCTCAGGTAAGTCCTTATAACAGTGGGAGAATGGACTAATACAACCTTTATAGGAATCAAGAGAGTATTATGAACAAATAAAAACTTCTTAAATCAATAGCATATCCTGCGTTATTGTGTGTAGGAAACTGTAATTAATGTAGGTAGTTTTTGTTAGTTACATAATCTAAAAGTATGAAAAAAATTTTGATTATATCTCTAAAAAGACCACAGAATTGTCATTGAAATACACATTTCTTGAGACAATGGGCAAAGTTCCTATTTGTAGGATATTTCTTTTTATTTGTGGAAAATAGCTTACTCTTTTCATACAGTGAAACAAAGAAAAATTGTACCAGATGAGAAATCTTTTTCTCCAAAGTAAGCTTCTTAAATAACCTCAATAATGCAATACTTATAAAATACCAATTTTCAAAACTCAGGCTTGAAACAGATTATTATTAAACAAACACAAATCTTATTGCTTGGCACCAGATTTTTCAAAAATTAAAGGACTATTTATACCACCACACTGTGCTTAAATCATATTTCAAACTTTTATACTTAGTGCTTTTATGTTCTGAATGCAGACTTTCAATCGAATGACAGTCTAGTCTGAACCCTGCAATGTATATACAAGCAAGTCACAGTTGACTTCAAACCAAAATAAATGATTAATCTTCTATTTTTGTCAAAATCACAATATTAAGATAATGAGAAAAATTAGGATTTATCCATGGCCAATTTATGGCACTCTGTGGAAAGTCTTTCTTTATTCCTTCTTTACTTTCAGCTTCCTCTTTGGAAACTTCTTCATCCACATCTTGTTTCTCCTCCATATTGTTCAAAGGATGAGAATATTCTGGTAATAATTTTTTGGACTGGTGATATGGCTTGGATCTGTGTCCCCACCCAAATCTCATATAATCCCCAGTGTTGGAGTGGAGCCTGGTGGGACGTGATGAAGTCATGGGGGTGGTCACTCCTGAATGGCTTACCACCGTCTCCTCTTTGCTGTTCTTGTGCTAGTGAGTCGGTGAGCTATCATGAGATCTGGTTCTTTAAGTGTGTAGCACATCTTCCCTCTCTTCCTCCTGCGTTGGCCATGTGAAGTGCCAGCTTCCCCTTTTCCTTTCACCATAATTGTAACTTTCTTGAGGCCTCCTCAGAAGGCAAGCAGAAGCCATCATGCTTCCTGTGCAGCCTATAGAACCATGAGCTAATTAAACCTCTTTTCTTTATAATGTGCCCAGTCTCAAGTATTTCTTTTTTTTTTCCCATTTATTTATTTTATTGCATTTTAGGTTTTGGGGCACATGTGAAGAACATGTAAGATTGTTGCATAGGTACACACATGGCAGTGTGATTTGCTGCCTTTCTCCCCATCACCTACATCTGGCATCTCTCCCCTTGCTATCTCTCCCCAGCTCCCCACCCCACACCATCCCTCCCCTATTTCCCCCCAACTGACCCTAGTGTGTAGTGCTCCCCTCCCTGTGTCCATGTGTTCTCATTGAGCAGTACAAGAAAGGACTAATTCAGAAAATTGGTACTGAGGAGTGGGCATTGCAATACAGATACCTGAAAATGTGAAAGTGACTTTAGAACTGGGTAATAGGTAGAGGTAATAGGTAATAGTGTGAAGGGCTCAGAAGAAGACAGGAAGATGAGGTAAAGTTTGGAACTCCTTAGAGACTTGTTAAATGGTTGTGACCAAAATGCTGATAGTGATATGTAAAATAAAGTTCAGGCTGATGAGATCTCAGATGGAGATAAGGACCTTATTAGGAACTAGAGTTAAGGTCACTTTTGCTGTGCATTAGCAAAGAGTCTGTCTGTGTTGTGCCTCTGCTCTAGGAATCTATGAAACTTTGAACTTGAGAGAGATGGTTTAGGGTATCCAGTAGAAGACATTTCTAATCAGCAAAGTGTTCAAGATATGGCCTGACTGCTTCTAATATTTTATGCTTGTATGTGTGAGCAAAGAAATGACCTGAAACTTTATATATATATGTGTGTGTGTGTGTGTGTATGTGTGTGTGTGTGTGTGTGTTTGTGTGTGTATGTATATGTGTGTATATATATATACATTATATATATGTATATATACATATACATATATATATTGTGTGTGTATATATGTGTATATATATATTGTGTGTGTGTATATACGTATATATATGTATACATATGTGTGTATATATACACACAATATATATATATATGTATACATATATGTACATATACACATATGTAACTTTGAGACGGAATCTTGCTCTGTTCTCCTGGTTGGAGTGCAGTGGCATGATCATGGCTCACTATAAACCTCTGCCTCCAAGGCTCAGGTGATCCTACCACCTCAGCATCCTGAGTAGATGGGTTTATAGGCATGCCTGGCTAATTATTTTGTGTTTTTAGTAGAGGCAGGGTCTTGCTATGTTGCCCAGGCTGGTTTCAACTCCTGGTCTCAAGTGATCTTCCTGCCTCAGCCTACCAAAATGCTGTGATTACAGGTGTGAGCCACTGCACCTGGCCCTGGAACTTATGTTTATAAAGGAAGCAGAATGTAAAAGTTTGGAAAATTTGCAGCCTGGCCATACGGTAGATAAAACCCCTAATTTTCTGGGGAGGAATTCAGTCAGGATGCATAAATTTGCATATCTAAAAATAAAACAAATACTAATAGATAAGACAATGGGAAGAAGGCCTTGAAGGCATTTCAGAGACCTTCATGATATCCCCTCCCATCACAGGCCCAGAGGCTTAGGAGGGAAGAATGACTTCATGGGCCAGACCCAGGGCCCCCCTGCCCTGCGCAACCCCAGGACACTGCTTTCCACATCCTGGATACTCCAACTTCAGCCATGGCTCAATGGGTCCCAGGTACAGTTTGGGCCACTGCTTCAGAGGGTGCAAGCTGTAAGCCTTGGAGGCTTCCATGCAGTGTTAACCCTGTTGGTGCACAGAGCATAAGAGCTGGGGCTTGGGAGCCTCCACCTAGATTTCAGAGGATGTATGGTAAAGCCTGGATGTCCAAGCCAAATCCTGCTGCAGGGGCACAGCCATCATGGAGAACCTTTACTAGGGCAGTACAGAGGACAAATGGGTTGGTGCCCCCAAACAGAGTCCCCTCTGGGGCACTGCCTAGTGGAGCTGTGAGAAGAAGGCCACCATCCTCCAGACTCCAGAAGGGTAGATCCACTGTCAGCTTGCACCCTCAGCCTGGAAAAGCCACAGGCACTCAGTGCCAGTCCATGAGAGCAGCTTTGGGGACTGAACCCTTTAAAGTCACAGGGCAGAGCTGCACAAGGCCTTGGGAGCTCATCCCTTGCATCAGGGTGCCTTGGATGTGGGACATGGAGTCAAAGGAGATTCTTTTGGAGCTTTATGATTTAACAACTGCCCTGCTGAATTTTGGACTTGTCAGACTTATAAGGGGCCTGTAGCCCCTTTTAGCAAATTTATCTCTTTTGGGATGTGAGTATTTACCCAATTCCTGTACCCCATTGTGTCTTGGAAGTAACTAACTTGTTTTTGATTTTACGCGCTTATAGGCAGAAGGGACTTACCTTGTTTCAGATGAGACTTTAGACTTTGGACTTTTGAATTAATGCTGGAATGAATTAAGACTTTGGGGGGATTGTTGGAAAGGGACAATTGTATTTTGCAATGTGAGAAGGATGTGAGATTTGGGAGGAGCTAGAGGTGGAGTGATATGATTTGAATTGTGTCCTTGCCCAAATCTCATGTCAAATTGTAATCCCCAATGTTGGAAGTGGGGCCTGGTGGGAAGTGATTGATCACAGGGCAGTCCATCATGAATTGTTTGGCACCATCCCCTCAGTGGTGTTCTCCTGTGAGTGAGGGAGTGAGTGATTGTGAGATTTGGTTGTTTAAAAGTGTGTAGCACGTCTTCCCTCTCTCTCTTCCTCCTTCTCTGGCTATGTGAAGAACCAGCTTCCCCTTTGCCTTTTGCCATAATGGTAAGTTTCCTGAGGCCTCCCCCAAAGCTGAGCAGAAGCTGTCATGCTTCCTGTACAGTCTGCAGAGCGGTGAGCCACTTAAACCTCTTTTTATAAGCTACCCAGGCTCAAATATTTCTTTAGAGCAGTGCAAGAACTCACTAATACAGTATGTATGGCTACAGTCCGCCCCTTTTTGAAGGACAAAAGCAATCTGCCACAAATGTCATACAGAGTCCTAAAAACAGTCCTGAAAGAAGAATTGCTAAAGCAAAAACTGTATACAATTTCAGAACCCGTAATTCAAAGTTTTCCATAAATTAGTTACAGCAAATCCTGATCCACATAGAGAGCTGAAAGAGTGCTGACATATTGCTCATCAGAAAGGAACCTGAACCAAACCATGATGGAATTGATTCAATACTCTTCTACTCTTTATCACTTACAAAGTTTCTGAAGTTTCTCCTATTCCTTGGACCTTGATGGTGCCTAAATTCACCATCTTTACAATGATAAATAGTAGGAGAGCAGTTATGGTGAACTCTCTACTCAGTCCTGACTGCCCTGTGACATCCACTTTTGCAACATTAATGTCAAGATCTTTTCCCCATTCAGCAAAACTTTCCATTCTGGTTGAAGATTTTGACAAGCAGGGTACCACGGGGCCTAAAGTTCTATCATCCAGTCTCCTTCCAACAACTGTCTTAAGTTCTCGTCCATGATAATGTGTATATCTCTCTGCCACCTGTGCCGTTTCTTTCCATGCTCTCCAAAGCAATAGCACTGGAACTGCCAGGGAAGCCATGACTCCCAGCAGGCGCCATGTCTGCTGCTTGCCCACCTCACAAAAGTGTGGCAGCCACGGCAGACTTGAGCTCTCTGGGCCCCGGTTTCTCCATCTGCATAAAGGGATAATAATGTTACCTAGTTTATAGAGTTGTTGCAAAGAATAACTGTTAACATATGTGAAGACCTTAGATTAATGCTTGGAATGTAACAGGCAGTCAATAAATCTCAGTCATTCTTCTCTCTCAAATCCCTTTCCCTCTCATTTAAAAATTATTTATTTATTTATTTATTTTGAGACAGTGTCACCCAAGCTGGAGTGCAGTGGGGCTATCTCAGCTCACTGCAACCTCTGTCTCCTGGGTTCAAGCAATTCTCGTGCTTCTGCCTCCCAAATAATTGGGATTACAGGGGCATGCCACCAGGCCCGGGTATTTCTGTATTTTTAGTAGAGGGGGATTTTGCCATGTTGGCCACGATGGTCTCAAACTCTTGACCTCAAGAGGACTGGCCAAGCCTGATCTGTCTGCCTCAGCCTTCCAAAGTGCTGAGATTACAGGCGTGAGGCTGTATTATTATTATTATTATTATTTTACTTTATTGACATAGAAAAGAAGTACTCAAAGGATAGACGTGTTAAAGTAGCCATCTCTGGGTAGCAGGATTCTAAATGACTTTTATTTGTTTGTTTGTTTTAATATCAAATTTGTGTGCACTTAAGTTGCTTTATAGTTAGGAAAAAATATTATTTAAAAACAGTATATTGGCTGGGCACAATGGCTTATGCCTGTAATCCCAACACTTTGGGAGGCGGAGGCAGGTGGATCACTTAAGGTCAGGAGTTTGAGACCAGCCTGACCAGCATGGTGAAACTCTGTTTCTACTAAAAACACAAAAAAGGCTAGCCAGGCATGGTGATGTATGCCTGTAGTCCCAGCTACTTGGGAGGCTGAGGCAGGAAAATTGCTTGAACCCAGGAGGCGTGAGCCGAGATCATGCCACTGCACTCCATCCAGACTGGGCAAAGAGCAAGATTCTGTCTCAAAAACAAACAAACAAACAAGTGAACCCCCCCGCCAAAAAAAACCAGTATATTTACTACGATTTTTTTTCCAAAGAGTGTATACCACTCACTACATTAAGTCCTATGATTACTGCTTTTACCTCAGTTTTATGACCTACTTCCATTAGCTTTCATCTACTTTGAAACGTCCTCCATCTTGACTCTTTAATTTCTTTAATGATTTTTTTTCTCTCCCTTGGCCGCCAGTTGTTGAGATCAGTGAATCTCTTGGTCTCTAATAACTTATCAAGTCTTATGAATCTTTTCTCCTAAACCTCTCACGCTGCTGTTCACTGTCCCAACCTACTTCTAATCCTTACTACTTCACATCTGGACTATTGGGTTTTCTTTTCTTTTTTTTTTTTTTTTTTTT
>NW_016107324.1:3773202-3780891 GCF_001604975.1 Cebus imitator
CTGGGACTACAGGCGTGCACCACCATGCCCGGCTAATTTTTGTGTGTTTTTAGTAGAAATGAGGTTTCACCATGTTGGCCAGGATGGTCTCAATCTCTTGACCTTGTGATTCACCCACCTTGGCCTCCCAAAGTGCTGAGATTACAGGTGTTGAGCCACGATGCCCGGCTGACTATGGGTTTTCTTATCCATCGGCTTCCTTTTAATTTTTACATAGTAAAGCCAGACAAATGCTCTTAAAATACCACTTTATATCTCTCCTTTGCTCAAACACCTGTAGGGGCTCCTTCCATTCCCCACTGCCGAGCATAAAATCCAATTTCCTGGCTCAACATTGAAAGTTCTCCACGTTACTCTATCTCTGCTATCTCAAATAATTCACTCCTTACCTTATTTATGGTCTTTTCCTTTTCCTACCATATTTCTGTACAGGGGCATTTTTGTCATACTACCTTCCTTATGTCCAAATTTTACTTGTCCTTCAAGATCTTGCTTAAATACACACTTGTCTGAAATGTTCATGCTTTCTTCCTTTGTAAATTACAATAGCACTGCTCCGTTTGGCCAGTAATCACACAGTGGCTTGAGATTTTCTTATATTGAAATGGTATTAATCTATATCTTTTAATATTTCTGTTGTCTATTTCTTCTCTCCAACTGAATTGTAGTATTTCTAAGTGTGCTTACATTTTCTAGCGCCCTAGTGCTCTACAGAAGTAGATGGGTAATAGATAGGATATTGACAGATGAATTAATATGTCTGTAATATTTGATAGAAATAGATGCTAGAATAAAAATATTTCATTTTATTTAAAAGCAAAGACAGGATTTTGACTTGAATCTTTTCCTTGTTCACTTTGTTTTGACTTTACTATTTATAATGTTGCTTATCCTGGTAGTCTGAGCTCCTTTTAATGGTCAGATCAATATTTGCTTGAATATCTCCCAAAGCAAGCCTTCTGTAATTCACTTATTAGAAAAGGCCTTTAAATTGTTGGGTGTAGGATTTTTAAAATGAAATAAAACTCCAATTAGTAAAATCCTAGTTTCAGAGCAAATTCTTCTGTGGTAACAGAAGGAGGCTGTCCCACTGGACTCTGGGCTCCTTGAAGGAAGTTACTATTTCTCAGCCATCTCCATGATCCCAGTAACTAACGCAGCCTCTGGCACATGGTGGGCACTTGCTGTGTCAAATGAAAACTGCCAAGAAGCACTGCAGCCTTGGAAGGAGGGAAATATTACGTCTCAGATATTTTAAAATGTATTAAATATTTGTCATGAATTTGCTATTTTTCTTCTAAACGAACAAAGCATAATCTTTAATGACTGCAGTTTAACAATATAGTGTCCTTCCCCCAAATCTCTTATCTCCTGACTCAGTACATCCATGCCTTGGATTTACAGTGTCTACTCATTTTACTGTGATTGCTGCCATTCTGATTTTGCAGAGGTTTCATGTTTCTCTGTCCCTGCATAGTGATCGTGCTGGGATGGCTCTGTGCACGTCGCAATAGCCCTGCTTTTGCCCCCAGTTTCTGCTCCTTTGAAATGTACCCTAGAACACCCAGGTGGTGGGTGGTGATGGGATCTCAGCTAGCCAGGAATGAGGGAGCAAGAGGATGTGATCAGAGGACCTTGAGGGTGCAGGAACAGAGGGGCAGGTATAGGAAGCCTCAGCTCTGCACCCTCTGACAGCCAGCACAATGGGGAAATTCCAGCCCTTTACTCTTTTCCGTCCTCACTCCCTTTCTTTCGCCCTTCCTCCCTTTCTGCCCCCCTCTTTTCCCTCCTTCGATATAGGTAACGTTAGAAGGGAATATTCTATTTGTACAATGGCAGTCCTGGCAACAGCTCTCTGTTCTCTTCAAATCCCCTGAAGTCATGATGTGCCTCTGGCCTTTGTTCTTTTTGGTTCTACTCACCCAGTTGTTGCTTAGTCTTCCTGGGCTGCAGTCGTGTTTATAATGCTCTCAGGATGTCAGCAGGCTCCCTTCACCAATCCCACGTGACTGCTGATCTTCACCCTCACTGTACTTTATTCTTTTTGTTTTAGTTTATACTGCTCTTGTTTATTGTAGTTTAAAGCTGCATATGATTTTGATGTATACATGTATTATAGTTTCTTTCCACAGTTAATTTCTTTTTTTAAATTTTAGAGATAGGATTTCGTTATCTTGCCTAGGCTGGAATGCAGTGGCTATTCACGGCACAAGCATAGCTCACTGAAGCCTCACACTCCTGGGCTTAAGTGATTCTCCCTGCTCAGCCTCCCAAGTAGCTGGGACTACACGTGTGTGCCACCACATCTGGCTCTTCTTCCTCAATTTTAGTAGTTAAAATTTATTAGGCATATTAGATCTTTATGTGAGATAAATGTTACAAATATATTTCTCCCACTTTTTTAGTGTTTGGCAATTTTTAATTTTTGTGGGTACATATAGGTGTATGTATTTGTAGGGTGCATGAGATGCTTTGATACAGGCATGCAGTGTGAAATAAGCGCATCATGGAGAATGGGGTCTCCATCCCCTCAAGCATTTATTCATTGAGTTACAAACAATCCAATTACACTCTTAGTTATTTGAAATTGTACAATGAAGTTATTATTGACTGTAGTTACCTGTTGTACTATCAATATTTTTATTATTTTAAAATAAATTTTATTGTATATATGTGAGGTTTACAACATGTTGTGGGATACATTTATTAATAAATAGTAAAAAGGTTACTGTAGTGAAGGAGATAAACATATGTATCATCTCATGTAGTTAATTTTTTGGTGATAAGAGCGGCTAAAATCCACTTTTTAAGCAAAAAACCCGACATACAATATAATTTTATTAACTTTAGTTTCCATGTTGTGCGATGTCTAAACTTGTTCATTGTACTCATCTGCTAATTTGAATTCTTCGACTTACATTTCCTATTCCCTGACCACTCCCCCACCCAGCAGGTGGTAACCACTGTTTCATTCTCTTTCTGTATATTTGAGGTTTTTAAAAAATTTCACATAAAACTCCACATCACTGTCTTTGATCATTTACTTGATGATGCCTCAAGGGAGATAAAACGTCTTGCCTTTCAATGTTCAGGTTGATTTTCTTTCTAGATTTTAATTTTTGCCACACATCCAGCGCTGTTACTTACATACTGTTTTTGGGACAGTATCAGTCAAAATTGTTCACAAAACATGAAATAAATGGACAAAAGAGAAGCGAACAATATGAAGACATATTTGCTTTGGTAGATTGGCTGAAGGTGATGGTGCTATATGGTATATGTGATAGCTAAGGCCCATTAGCGAAGCAGGACAGTGTTGTATCCTGGGCCAGTTTTACTGCTTGAGAATGTGTTATGTTTCTTGGGGCATGAATACACACATGATACTGAAATAGATGACTATTTGTGTGGAAATAAATACATATGTTTGGGGATATTTCAGAGACAGTATTTAAATGAATCGGCACAGGATGTGGTATTCTAGGCATAGTAGATATGGATTCCAGAACCATGCAAATTACTTGCATTCAAATCCTTTAGGCTTGGCTTCTGAAGGAACTCAACCTAAGACATTTGCAATAGCAAAGACTTTCATATTTGTGAGAAGATAATTTTAGATTATACTAAGACTATAAATTTAGTTGGGATGCTTTCCTTGTTCCTTAATTAAGATACACAGTAGGGAAGCATCTTATTTAAGGAATAAAATGTTAATGCATTATATTGTTATAGTACCTAATTCATTGTTTGAATAAGATGAACATTAAAAATGATAATTATTTATATAATCAGTTTATACCAAGGTTGTTAGAGTGAATTGTTTACTGGGGATATGATTAGTCATTATCATATCACTGTAGCCTCATATATTATGTTAGTAATTCTTAAGAGTAATATGTTTATAAAAACTCCAGAAGATGCAATCTGGGCCTGCAGTTTGCAAGCTGAGTTGGCATGATTTGGAGGAGATCGAATCCAAATTAATAAGCTAAATGTAGAATACACAGCTAGGAAGACTGAAGGCTACTTAAACCGCATATGGAGACAATGGACTAAGATAGGTAATGAGTTTGTTGGCCTCACGTATGTCTTCTTTTGTAAAGTGTCTGTTCATATCCTTTGCCCACTTTTGAATGGGCTTGTTAGTTTTTTTCTTGTAAATCTGTTTTAGTTCTTTGTAAATTTTGGATAACAGCCCTTTGTCAGATGGGTAAACTGCAAAAATTTTTTCCCAATCTGTTGGTTGCCGATTCACTCTAATGATTGTTTCTTTTGCTGTGCTTCACATGTACCCCAAAACCTAAAAAGAAATAAAATAAAAAAAAGAAAAAAAAAAGAAAAAAAAAAGATATTCAACATTCAAAAAAAAAAAAAAAGATAGGTAATGAGATTTTCACAGGTCTCAGTATATAAGTTCTGGACTCAGCAGATTACCATCCAATTCCATATTAGCACTTGGAACCCTTGTACAGTCTTTTTTTTTTTTTAAAATCAAGTTTTCCCTTGTAGTGGTAAACATAAATTTCACACATATAGGATGAACATACAGACATTCACTAAAGGAAGCAAGTCTCCTTAATGGGATAACTGTTAGTGTGTAATTTTGGTCTGAGTTGCTGAACTAGTGAATAATCTCAGAGTTGCTCCTGTGGCTGCCTACACCTCTGAAATAATTTGAAATTGTGTGATTTTTTAAATTTTATTTTAAATCTACCTCTGGATTTGTTATGTAGGACTCTAATGATATTAAAATGCTATAATCAAGGACAGAAATGTCATTCAAAATGAAAAAGCCAATCAAAGAATGGGCTAATAACAATATTGGATTTGATTCATGATTTGGGAGAGGGGTTTAAAACATTTATATATCACGTACATTGTAAAATCAGTGTTTTTAAGTCACTTTGTGTAAAACACCCTTTTGAAAGTAGTTTTGACCTCAAGGTTGTTGGGGAGATTAAGGAGATCATGTATAGCGAGTGCCTGGTGTCTGTTTGCATATACAAGCTCTCATGATGATTGCAAACATTTTCCACTACTATTATTCCTCTGCGATTACTTCTGTATTCTGCTAAAAGCTTTGAGATCCAATAGTTAGTTCACAACTCACGTGATGGCAAAGCTTAGTCTGACCTGATTTGAGGCTATTTTCAAAATCGTACTTAGTGTGAATACTAATTCGTTTTTTGCAGAAATGTTAGGGTGCGTGATTTTGGAATGCCATTCCAGGCTTCACTGGGATATTACATAACATACATATCAGGTACCATTTTACTTTTGTAAAACATAAAAATTTCTTAATTCTAAGACACATCCAGCTTTAAGGGTTTAGGCTGAGGGTTTGTGGACCTGAATTCATGTTATCATCCAATCCGGGCAACCTTGATTAATTACCATGGTGCATAAGCACATGCGGATGCTGATAACTAGGGCTGTCTGCAAAACTAACGGCTTCTTCTGGGTCAGTGGCTGGATACTACTCAATTGTGATGATCACGTGACATAAGGAGAAAGTTATATATTTGAAGCACTTCCAATGGGGGAAAATGATATGTCAATTTAGGGTATGAATGCGTCTGAATCTTGATTGGTCAGAAATGTACCAGAAGTTGGAATGAAAAAGGTTACTCTTTGTAAGAAGAGGTTGATGTGTTAGTGCTAGATGCCGCAAACTGAAATGATGTAAGGCTCCTTCTGATTTCATGCTGTGGGTGATGATGTGGGACCCTGGCTGTATTCATGGGGAAGGGATAAGGACAAGTCAGCAGGAGGCAGCCACTCAGCCCTGGGTCATAAAGGGGTTCCCTTGCCTTCTGCCACGCAGACAGCTTTGCAAATTCAATCTACCAACATTTTAAATGCACCTTCACTCTTTCTTCCAAAATTATTGGAAAGGATCATTAACTATTCTCTATTTTCTTAGACTGAGTTTTTAAGGCTTTTACTTAATTTCTTTCAGGCTGTTTTAGTAATCAAAGTACTCATTACTTTAGAGCTTTCTCCAAATATTTGACATAGACATCATTATTTCCTCAATTATCTAGATAGTTCTATGCAAGCTAATTTTTTGAGGGATTCCAGATAACCAAATATGTACATTAGCTCTCCATTTTGTAGTAATAGTTGTGTATGTTTGTGTGCCCACATTTGCCAAATCGTGAAAAGATCACCTTCTTGGGGAGAACAAAATAATGAATGGTTTCTAAGTTTTCTTACTAATGAATAGCATTACCCAAACTCCATTAGATGAGCTGCAAAGGTGCATGGCACTTGTGAAAATTTGACACACCATATTAGTTAAATGTTGTAGCTTAAGCACTGAAGCCTGCCAGGGACAGCTTGGGATTATTTTTTTAACATGCTCTTAGTATTTGTTTTTTGGTCCCTCAGCATATTTGCCTATTAGTCAAACTTCCTGACAGTAGTTGAAAATTGAGGGATTGGATGGGTCATGAAATTTATGAGATCATGGTAAAGCTGTACCATTGAGAATCAGCTAAACAGTTGCCACATATGAAATAATGTTACTTATTCAGGCCATCCCTGATATGAAATGCAGAACTCTTAAAGAGAGTATGAGATAATTAGATACAGCTAGAGGCAATTTTTAGCGATCACAGTTGACATTTTTATATACCAGTTTCTTTGGTATTTTTAGAAGTATATTAACTTTCCATTTTGAACTATTAACTATTATATAATAGCTATATTATCTGTAGTCAGGCCTCAGAATTAATGCTCCATAAGTGATGAGATTACTCCAGAAGTGTCCTTGAGAATTTGATAAAATGTATGAGTAAATTTGAAAATTTCACATAGAGTATTTATGCAAACATCTCTATGATAACTTTGCTCTGAAAATTATAATAGCTTCTATGGCTATTTAAAAGATTAGGACTTGGTGTTGAGATTTCTTATGCATTATTTGGCAGTTGCACAAATTAATATCATTAGGAGAATAGTAATGGTGGTTTGATTTTCTTTGGATGGTTTGCTTTTGATATTTGTGGGGTTAAAGAATGATTTCATTTGTGGCTGTATTTAAATTATATGGGAAGCTATGTGGTGTAATGTAGTACTTGGATTGCAAAAATCAGACAGACTTGGGCTTGAATATACTGCTTACTAGTTTTGTGACATGGATACATTTCTTACTATTTCATAGTTCAGACACTTTCTTCAAAGTGCAAACTAACTAAACTTGCCTTTCAGATAATTTGTTGGCAGGACTTACTATTGTGTTTAAAAAGCACACAGGAACCACTTTATAAGTATTCATTCTCTTCTTCCTTTTCTGTCTCCTAAAGTCTATAGTTATTGGAACCACTGTAGCATTTATCATAGAATAACATGTCAATAATTATATTTTTTCATCAATTTTATTGAAACATAATTTTAACATACAATACGATTTACTAAATTTAAGTACAGAATTTGATATGGTTTGACAGATATCTATAGTCCTATATTTACCACCACCATCAAGATACAGAATGTTTCCTTCACCCAAAAACTCTGCTTGTGCCGTTATGCAATCTCCACCCCATTCGTGCCTCCCAAAACCACTTAAGATGCTCTCTAGCACTAGTTGTGTGAACATATATTTTAATTTATCTTGGGTAATATAATAATGGAATTGCCGAGTCATATGGTAAATGTATATTTAACTTCCCTCCCTCCCTCCTCCCC
>NW_016107324.1:3780993-3786959 GCF_001604975.1 Cebus imitator
CCCTCCCTCCCTCCCTCCTTCCTTCCTTCCTTCCTTCCTTCCTTCCTTCCTTCCTTTCCTTCTTTCCTTCTTTCTTTTCTCTCTCTCTCTTTCTCTCTTTTCTTCTTCGTCTGTCACCCAGGTTGGAGTGCAGTGGCATGATCTTGGCTCACTGCAGCCTCTGCCTCCCAAATTCCAGCGATTCTCCTGCCTCAGCCTCCTGGCTAGCTGGGATTACAGTGCATGCCTCCATGCCTGGCTAATTTTTGTGTTTAGTAGAGACAGGGTTTCACTATGTTGTCCAGGCTGGTCTTGAACTCCTGACCTCAGGTAATCTGCCCACCTTGGCCTCCCAAAGTGCTGGGATTACAGGCATGAGCTACTGTGCCGGCCTGTATGTTTAACTTTGTAAGAAACTACCAAACTATTATCCATCATGGTTGTGCTTTCTTGCATTCCCACCAGCAATGTGTGAGAGTTCTAGTTGCTCCACATCCTTGCTACTACTTGGTATGGTCAGTCTTTCTAATTTTAGCCATTCTAGTGATAGTAGTATCTCATTGCTTTTATTTTCACTTATTCAGTGATCAATGGTGTTAAATATCTTTGCATAGATTATTTTCCATCTTGATACCTTCTTTGATAACATAGCTGTCCAAAATTTTTGCCCATTTTTCTATTAGTGTTTTAATTTTCTAATTATTGAGTTGTAAGAACTCATTATGTATTCTGGGTATGAATCTTTGCAAATATTTTCTCCCAAACTATGGTCTTGCCTTTCTAAAAAAATAGACTTTAATCTAGGTGTAGCTTTTTAGGTTAAAAAATATCTTATTTTGTAGAGTTTTAGGTTGACAGCAACATTGAGAGAAAGGTACAAAGATTTCCCATGTATTCCCTGCCCTCATGTAGAGCTTCCTCCATTATTAATAGTCTCATCAGAGAGGTACATTCATTACAAGAGATGAACTTACATTGCCACAGCCTTGTCGTCCAGGGTTCATAATTTACATTAGGATTCACTCGTGGTGTACGTCTTATGGTCTTGCTCAAATGTGTAATGATGAATCTCCACCACAATTATCATTTCGTTCTCCATATAGATCACATACTCTTTTTAGGAAGGGGCATGGCTCTCTTTATCACTGATAATATTGAAGACAAGGTATTTTACATAGTATACTTTCAACAAGTAACTACTGATTGATTAATGATTCAGTAATAGGGTGTTTTGAGTAATTGACTATTCCAATTATCTGACAACCAGATATGTAAATTCCATTTTTGAAGATTTTGGTAACAAAAAAAATACAGTTAACCATAAAATTGACATCATCATCATCATTATCATCCTTTTGTGGTTCTGAAGATACTTTAAAAACATTAAAAAAAATTTAAAAACATTTTTGTGGGTACAGAGTAGGTATATATATTTATGGAGTACCTAAGATGTTTTGCTATAGGTGTGCAATATGAAATAAACACACAATGGAGAATGGGGTATCCCCTCAAGCATTTACCCTTTGAGTTACAAACAATCCAATTGCATTTTAAAACTTATTTTAAAATAATACAATTAGTTATTATTGACTATAGTCATCCTATTGTGTTATCACATAGTAGGTCTTTTTCATTCTTTCTATTTTTTTTTTAGTACACATGAATCTGAAGATACTTTAAAGGCATATAGTCTCAGAATAATAATTTTAACTATGAAGTTATATATAACAATAGAAGTAATAATAATGGTCATTGTTATAGCTGACATTAATGAGCATTTAGTGTGAAAGGCTTTATGTACATTATCTCGTTTATTTCCCTCAATTATTCTTGGAAGTAGATAAATTATGATCTGCTATTTATAGATAAGGAAGCACATCCAGTGGGATTAAGTAACTTGTCTAGGATCACAGAGCCAGTCCCCGATACAGACCTACACAGACATCTGATGCCGAAGCCAATACTCTTACAAACCTCTTCAATATGAGTTGAGTCATAACTGCCCTGAAGAAACTGAATATTACTTAGAAATTTTTTTTTAGAACAAAATGCCTGGTATTGGGTGGGTCATTTGGCCCTTTTGTCTTTTTCATAAGAATAGGGTGTAGACTACCCCACCTTTTAAATAAGAATTTTTTTCTACTACCATAAGTTGAAGTATTGTGTGATAGAAGAAATACAAAAAGTTTAGGCATGTTAACTTAGTAAGTATAACTGTATTCATAAGTTATCTTCCTTATTGTTAGATAACAAAGACACAGGGATTACCTATTCTTTTTTTTTTTTTTTGAGACAGGGTCTTGATAGGTGTCCTAGGCTGGAGTGCAGTGGCAAGAACATGGCTCACTGCAGCCTTGACCTCCTGGGCCCAAGATATCCTCCCTCCTCAGCCTCCTGAGTGGTTGGGACCACGGGTGTATGCCACCACACTGGCTAATTTTTAATTTGTAGATATGGAGTCTTGTTATATTGCCCAGGCTGGTCTTGAACCCCTGGGCTCAAGCAATCCTCCCACCTTGTCCTCTCAAGGTGCTGGGATTACAGGTGTGAGCCACTGTGCCAGGCTGGACTATCTATTCTTTTTTTAAACTTTTTTATATGACTTATAATTTTTGATGTTTATTTATTTTTTATTATACTTTAAGTTCTGGGATACATGTGCAGAACATGCAAGTTTGTTACATAGGTATACACGTGCCACGGTAGTTTGTACCCATCAACCCATCATCTCGGTTTTAAGCACCGCATGTATTAGGTATTTGTCCTAATGCTCTCCCTCCTCTTGCCCTCAACCCCCCAACAGGCTCTGGTGTTTAATGTTATCTATTCATAGTTCAGATGAATTTATTATATCTTTTCATTGATGAAGTGGTTACAAAGGAAAATACTTTAAGTTAGGATAATAGTACCTATTACATAAGGTTGAAGTGAAGATTAAATAAGAAAATACATATAAAGGCCTTAGCACAGTGTCTTACAGACAATAAATGCCCAATGTTATCTTATAGTAACAGTTCTATTCACAACAACTGTTGACTTTGACTACTAACATGTCTCTGAATTCAAGAATAAACTTTACAAGGAACCCCAGTGCTGCCAGCCTTACTTAAAGTGTACGAAGACGGATTCCTATGGATTGATGTCAAAAACAAGGTAGCGTTAACGATGTCCTAAAGGGTTTATATCACTCAAATGCCTATAAAATCCAATGGATGGCCATGGTGATGCCGGTGACTGTAGGAACGTTTGCACAAGACATCTTTCCAGTTGTGCATTGGTGCTGCTCTGAACCTGGATCTTTCCAATGGAAATTGTGCTTCTTCAAGTACATGGAAAGCACAGTGTATCACACAGATGCCTGTTTACCTGGAAGGTGCTTCCTGGCAGTGACTTAGCCTTCCCAGGAGATAAATTTAAGTTGCTCCTAACAGCTGGTATGCTCTTCTGAGGCTTCACTGTAATTACTGAAGTAAATGGTATGGGACATATTTGGCATGTATTTTCCAGATAGTGTACATTTCCCTGCCATCCTTATGGCAGCCAATTAGTGATAAAACTGGAAACAGAAATCTAATAAAGAGCTTCTTTTTCATTTAGAATGCTTTTAAGCCTCCTGCTACGAACAGCTCCAAAAATATTTTGAGATTTTCAGCTCTTATGTGGTTATTTTTTTCAATAGCAGAGCTCTGTATGCTTCTCTTTTATTTGTATAAATTTATGGGGTACAAGTGTAATTTTAGGGTGTTTTGGGTAATTGAGTAATACATAGATAGATGGCATAGTGATGAAGTTAGGGCTTTGAAGGTATCCGTCATCCAAATAACATACATTAAGTAATCTATCATCATCCACCACCCACCCTTACCCTTCTGAATCTCTATTGTCTATTATTCCACAATCTACGTCCATGTATACACATTATTTAGCTCCCATTTGTAAGTGAGAACATGTGGTATTTGTCTTTCTATGTCTGGCTTGTTCCACTTAGGAGGATAATGGACTCTAATTCCATTCATGTTGCTGCAAAAGATATAATTTTATTTTTTATGGCTGAATAGCATTCTTTGTGTATATGTACCACGTTTTCTTTATCCAGTCCTCCATTGATGGGCACTTTGGTTGATTTCGTATCCTTGCTATTGTGACTAGTGCAGTGATAAACATTCGAGGACAAATATCCCTTTGATATATTGATTTCCTTTCCTTTGGGTAGATACCCCAGTAGTGGGATTGCTAGATCAAATGTTAGTTTTATTTTTAGTTCTTCGAGAAATCTCCATACTGTTTTCTATAGTGACTATACTAATTTACATTCCCATGAACAGTGTATAAGAGTTCCCTTTTCTCTGTATCCTTGCTAAAATCTGGTATTTTTGTGTTTTTAGTAATAGCCATTCTGGCTGGTATAAGATGATATCTCACTTTGATTTTAAATTGCATTTTTCTGATTATTAATGATGTTGAACATTTTTTTCATATGCCTGTAGGCTATTTATATGCCTTCTGTTGAAAAGTATCTATTCACGTCCTTTGCCCACTTTTTAATAGGATTATTTTGGTTGTTGTTGTTTGAGTTCCTTATACATTCTGGATATCAGTCCCCTGTTGTATATATAGTTTTGCAAATATTTTCTCCTATTCTGCAGGTTGACTGTTAACTCTGTTGAATATTTCTTTTGCTGTGCAGAAGCTTTTTAGTTTAATTAAGCTTCTTATTATTAAAATTTTGATACCTTTTTTGTGTTTTGGAGAAATGTGCCCCTAAATGAAAAGAGGGCAGGCTGTGGGTTCAGATAAAGTCAAGTTCTAATTTGGGTTCTATCACTTACTAATTGCTGATCTCCTTAACTTCTCAGGGACTCAGCTTTCTCATTTGTAAATTGAAAATGACAGTATTTTTTTTTCCCATAAGGTTGTTAGTGTTGATGGCACAAGTAATGTGAAGTACCTAGTGTAGCTTCTGAAAGGTAGTCATTAAATAACAATTATGATTCTATTTTACTTCAGGATGAATTATAGTTCAATTAAAATACTGCTTTTGGTTTACACCTTTATAAGTTGAACTTCTGAGATACTGTAAGCTCTGGAAAAATTGATTTTACAAATAAATTTTCTTTTTTGCAAATAGTCTTTTGATTTTCATGCATAATTTTATTCCACATAGTCAACACATTAAAAATATAACCTTTATGGAGAAATGACTTTTTCCTATATGCATCGAAACAAAAATTTCCTTATACTTCTGTGGTTTATAGTCACAGCTTAAATAATTATAACAACCTTAGGGGAGAAAATTAAAATAAATAATGTATGCAAACCTTTTGCTGATACCTGGAACACAGTAAATGCTCAATAAAAGACTGTCATGATTTATATAAGGGTTAGCAAACTTTTTCTATAAAAGGTCAGATAGTAACTATCTTAACTTTATCTTTGTGGGCTGTACCATGTCTGCTGCAGTCACTCACCCCTGCTGTTTTAGTGTACGTAGCCACACACAATACATGAATGAATCTGTATAGCTCTTTTCCAATAAATCTGTATTTACATATCTACTGGTAGTTTATTAACCTCTGACTTGTTATAATAGTTTAGCCTATAAGAAGTCATCTTGAAGTACTGGGCAGATCAATCTTATGGAAAATGGGAGGTGGGAGGATTGCTTTACAAATGCTGTCCTATACATACATTCCTCAGAGATTATTGGTGTTCAGTATGTGTCAGGTGCCCTTGAAAGGAATGCCATAGAAATAAGATCAAATACAACAAGTTGATTCACCTGTAAAGGCCTCCTTCAAGTTAAAAAAACCTGATTTGTCCTAAGTTTATAAAAAGATAATACATTTGATGGCTGGAGTATTAGTAGCTGAATAATATAAGGGTACTACTAATTCCCAAAGATACATTTAATTTTTTTTGCTTATTTTAACATGTATTCAATTAGAAAAACCTGAAAATAAGAAAAGTTATAAGGAAAACACCAAAAA
>NW_016107324.1:3787006-3788258 GCF_001604975.1 Cebus imitator
AAAAAAAAAAAAAAAAAAAAAAAAAAAAAAAAAAAAAAAAAAAAAAAAAAAAAAAAAAAAAAAAAACAAACAACCACCCATTGTAATTTCACTGTCCTGAGCTAACAACTTTTAACACATGCATACGTTTCCATCTAGTCTGTTTTGTTCTTTTGAAGTGACTTTCTGGAAGCATACTTTATATACCATGTTTAGCCACTCGAAGTATACAACTCAGTGATTTTTGGTAATGTATAGAGTTGTGCAACCATTTCCAGAATCTACTTTTAGATCTCTGGTCCTCCCTTTTATTCCTGAGATAAAATTGACATAAAAACTGTACATAATTAAATATACAATTTGAAAAGGTTTAACACATACACACATACACATACCCATAAATATATATATGCAATAGTCCCCCATTGTCTTCAGGGGATAACCCCAATGAATGCCTAAAACCCCATATAGAACTGAATCCTATATATACTGTCTTTTCCTATGTATACATACCTATAACAAAGTTTAATTTATAAATTAGTCACAGTAGGAGATTAACAACAATAATAAAATGGAACAATTGCAAGAATATACTATAACAAAATTTATGAGTGTGGTCTCTCTCTCAAAATGTCTTATTGTACTGTACTCGCCGTTCTTGTGGTGATGTGAGATGATAAAATATCTATGTGATGAGATGAAGGGAGATGAATGACCTAGGCACAGTTGACAGTTGTGGACAGTTGACCTTCTAATGACACTCAGAGGAGGAACTTCTGCTTCCGGCATCCAGTCATGACGATGTTGTTAGTCAAATGTCAGGAGCAGATATGCTAATGACTAATATGTGGGTAGCATAGATACCGTTGGGACGCTGGACAAAGGGAGGATTCACGTCCCCGGTGGGGACAGAGCTGAACAATGTGAAATTTCATCAGGCTACTCAAAACTACGTGGGATTTAAAACTTAAGAATTGTTGATTTCTGGGATTTTCCATTTAATATTTTTGGACTGCAGTTGACTGTGGGTAACTAATACTACCTTGGAAAGTGAAACCAAGGATAAGTGAGGACTACCACCACCACCACACACACACACACACACACACACACACACACACACACACAGTAAAGGCATCACCAGAATCAAGATGGCAAATAGATCCAGACCGAACATTGCCAAAAGCAATTTTGGGTCTGTTTTAAATCCCTCTTTCTGCCTGGCCTCCTCAGTCCCCAGGTACCAGTGATCTGGTTTCTTTTTTTTTTTTTT
>NW_016107324.1:3788943-3790656 GCF_001604975.1 Cebus imitator
TTTTAGTAGAGACGGGGTTTCACCATGTTGACCAGGATGGTCTCGATCTCTTGACCTCGTGATCCACCCGCCTCGGCCTCCCAAAGTGCTGGGATTACAGGCGTGAGCCACCACGCCTGGCCTAGAGATGGAGTTTTATCATGTTGGTCAGGTTGGTTTTGAACTCCTGACCTCAGGTGATCTGCTCACCTCGGCCTCCTGAAGTGCTGGGATTACAGGCGTGAGCCACCATGCCCAGCTAATTTTTTTTGTATTTTTAGTAGAGACTGGGCTTCACCATGTTGACCAGGATGGTCTCGATCTCTTGACCTCGTGATCCACCCGCCTCGGCCTCCCAAAGTGCTGGGATTACAGGCGTGAGCCACTGCACCCGGCCGGCGCTCTGGTTTCTTATTACTGTGGGATCATTTGTGTTTTCTAGAATTTCATAAATTGAATCATCTAGTGTGCACTCTTTTATGTCTGCTTTCTTTCACTCAACATAATTATTTTGAGATTTCTCCATATTTTAGCAAGTATCAGTAGCTCATTTCTTCGTATTGCTAAGTAATATTCCATTGTATGTGCATGCTACAATTTGTTTATCCCTTCATCTCTAGATAGATGTTTTGATTGTTTCCAGTTTTTCGCTACTACAAATAAGGCTTCTTTGAACATTTGTATGGACATATGTTTTCATTTCATTTGTGACAATACCTGGCCAAGGAATGGTTGAATCATGTCATATATATATGTTTGACTCATTAAGACACTACTGAAATGTTCTCCAAAGTGGCTGCACCAATTTTACATTCCCACCAGCAGGGTATGACAGTCGTAGTTTGCATCACATCCTCAAGAACACTTGGTATGGTCTGTCTTTTTAATTTTAACCATTCAGATAGGTGTTTAGTGGTATCTCATTGTGGTTTGCATTTGTACTTCACTGACGACTAATGATGCTGAATATCTTTCATGTGCTTATTTGCCATTTTTGTATCTGTTTTGGTAAAGTGACTGCTCAGAAGTATTTTCTACGATTGTTTCCTGCTAGATGTTTTTTCTTCCCCTTTGATTTGTTTGATTTTTGAGACAGGATCTCACTCTGTTGTCCAGGCTGGAGTGCAGTGACATGATCACAGCTCACTGCAGTCTCAAAATCCTGGACTAAAGGGATCCTCTCACCTCAGTCTCCTGAGTAACCAGGACTACAGGTGCATGTCATCACACTCAGCTAATTTTAGTATTTTTTGTAGAGATGGGGTCTTGCTATGTTGCCCAGTCTGGTTCTGAACTGAGCTCAAGCAATCCGCCAACCTTGGCCTTGCAAAATGCTGAGATTGCAGGTCTGAGCTCGCAGCTCAGTCTTTTTTTGAAGGTTTATATAATCATGACCACATTTTCAAATAATTTTGTATCCTTTATTTTCACTTAAATTTAAAAATAAGTATTTCTTTAAGCTATAAAAACTCTTCATAAACATTAATAGCCACATTGTGTCTCAAAATTTAGTTAATAATCATTTTATATTATTAATGTTATTTCTATTATATACATAATATAATGATAAATGTCACCATTATATATATATATATATATATATATATATATATATATATATATATACACATATATACATATATACATATATGAATTACGGCCTAAAAGCTGGATTGTGTAACTTTGTACCAGCACTGGATAAGAATAAATAACTCACTGATTTTGTTTCTGCTC
>NW_016107324.1:3790855-3802821 GCF_001604975.1 Cebus imitator
TTCTTTCTTTTCTTCTTTCTTTTTCTTGAGACGGGGTCTTACTGGGTCACCCAGTCTGGGTTGCAGTGGCACAATTACAGCGAACTGCAGCCTCAACTGCTAGTGTCACTCCGTCTTCCTGTTTCAACCTCCTGAGTAGCTGGGACTACAGGCATGCGCCACCACACCTGGCTAATTTTTAATTTTTCTGTAGAGAACTAGGTCTCACTATGTTGCCCAGGTTGTCCTCAAACTCCTGAACTCAAACGATCTTCCCGCTGTGGCCTCCCAAAGTGCTAGGATTATAAGCATGAGCAACTGTGCCCAGCTGCAGCTTCTATTTCTTTGATAACTTGTGAGGTTAACGTTTTTCATGAGTTCGTTTACGTTTTGATGAGTCCCATCCATCTTCTGTTTGTGTTGTAAGGGGATTCATTCTTAACTTTTTATAAAAACTTTTTTCTTCCAAAATATAATTTTAAAAATTTGGTCTAATATTTTTCATGCCTTCCAGATAACATGCTATGGTCCTTCTTGAGGATCTGATGGAGTGTATAGACAGTGATCACTCACAGGTGATAATTTGATATTTTAAAGCCACAGCACATTAAACCCGTTCCCCTTCCATGCCCCAGATGCTAATTAAGCATAACTGGCTGCTGCTTTATATGTTTGTTTGTTCCCTTTAGGGAACACATTATTCTCTAAATAATTTTCAGGTTACTTTGGAAATATTTCTAAAGGAAGTTAGTGAATTTCAACCAACGATTTCTCCCTGTGGCAGCGAGGAGAAAGCTCTCCAAAGCTACTGAAACCCTCTTCCCCTCTCATTTGTGACCTGAGATGCTCTCTGGATGTTTCAGCACAGTGATAGACTATTCCCTGACTGCCATGGCAGCTGTTCTTTTGCTGTCAGGCTTGTGTCAAAATAACTGAATCATTTAAAATTAAAAAAAATTGCTGCTCAAAATAACTGAGATCAAAGTCCTCTTATCTGCCTGTGTTTGTGAGTGGAAGGAATGAGTTGGAATATTTTCTTTAAATATGGGGCTCTGGTTCTTAAAGTACTTTGGCCATTTTCCAGGGAATTTGCAAGTTGAAAGAGAGTTGATATCACTGTTGTGGTATCGTGGTGACACGAGGATTGTTCCTCGTGTCCTCTTGTTATCAGCAGCACTGTGTCACCAAACACATACAAGAGGGTGGCCTCCTCTCCTGATCCCCCACAGCAGGGTTAATAGTCATTTGAGGACTTAAGCATGTGCATAAACTGTTTTTCTGTGGCACCATTCTGGGTGCAGTCCCAGACCCCGAGACTGGGCCTATACTGTATTATACTTGTAACCTTAAACCACTGTGGGCGCAGTTCTCAGCAGCGTTCATTGCCATGTGTGTCAGCTGAGAAAGTGGGTTCCACACCAGAGGGAATATCGGGGAGCCATGGGCAATGAGCAGTGAGCTGGGGGTGGGGTGTGACTTGGAATCAGAGGGTGATAATTTAGAGACCGAGTTCAGATGAGGGAACAGTAAACCTAGGTCTGCTCTAAGGAGACTCTGAGGACCCAGCAAATGTACCTGGGATGGTGGTGTCCTGTGGAGAGCCTGGAGAAGGTAAGTGTCAGGGGTCTGTGACTGGAAACCATAGGAGCCAACTCTGTAAAGCAAGGACTCTGTTGGGGTGGGATTGGGGGAGGTAGAGATGCTAAGTGTGGCAGATGCTAAGTGTGGGGGTCTAGCACCAGGAGCCTACGGATGACTCTTCAAGACTCTGCTGTAAGGATGAAGCTGCTGCTGCTTCTGTTATTTCACCCAAGATTCAAAGTCCATGTCTTCCTCCCTTCTCCATTCAATGAATGCGTTATTAGTGCTTATAATCAGCACTGCTTAGGCACTGATAATGCATCAGTGAGAAAAACAGTCCTTGTTTTCAATGAGCTGACCTTCCAGTAGGAGAGGCAGATGATGAGCAAATATATAAATGTATGTGGTGCAGTGGTGTGCACCCTAATGAAAATTGCAGCAGGGTGGGTGACAACAGGATGGAAGCAGGTGCCAGGTGCCATGTGTAGATGTGTGGAACACTGTGGCTTCTGTGAGGGGTAATATTTGAGCAGAGATCTGAAAGAAGTAAGGGACTGAGCTGTGGGCATCGAGGGGAAGATCATCCAGGGAGAAGGGCATCTGAGTGGCCCGGGTTGGTCACCAGTCTACTGATGAATCATGGAGGATGGGGCCCCATGAATGACAGGTTGTCAGGACTGTGTGCAATAGGGATGACCCCCAAAGGAAAATGGAATTGCTTTTACTATAGAAATTCAATAGGCAGAAAGGAAAGCTGCCCACCACAGTTGAGGGTGGTGGTTCTTTCAGTGAATTCTGCCCCCAATAGAGAGAATGAATGAGAAAGGGAATTGTTTCCACTTCCAAGAGATGGGGACAGCAGGAATCAGGTGGACAGAGAGGCTTCGGACAGCGTCTGGTACTCTGGATTCAACTGAATCCCAATGACTGGTGCAAAAGCAGGAGGGAAGAGGGTGGGAGAGGAAAGATACAGGTGTTCAGGAGGCCCAAGGATGAGTGCCCGGACTTCCCGTTCTACACGCTGGAGCCTGCCCTCAATAGCACAGTGGAGGTCATTTGTTCTTCTACTGCCATCTGGGAAACAACAGAAAACCACTTCCAGATGCCATTGCATGGTAGGGGAAGCCAGTTCCTTGCTGCCATCACCCTCCAGGGCACTCAGAGAAGAGGGGCTGGCAGGCTGCGCACAGCTGTGTTTGCATGGTGGCCCCAGGATGGGACTAGGGTGCGGGTGGTGGTCGTCACTCTTCTCTGCCTCTCCCTGAGTGTGGCCACTTGTAATTCCCTGCATACACCATGCACTTTCAAATCAGTGTGCCTTTGCCCATGTGTGCTGCTCAGCCTTTAGTGTCTAGTGTCCATGAAACCTTCTCTGTCCTCCATCCCCAGCTAATTACCACTCATCATTCTTCTCCCACGGTCCACAGCATATTATTGGTGCTTGTTGCACCTATTCACTGAACCTTGGATCATAGTGAGTTTTACACATTTCTTTCCTGGAAGACAATACATCAGTTTTATTCACCTTTGCAGTGACCCCTCCTTGTCCCAGTGCCTTGCATTACAGATTGCATGGATGAGCGGGTGATCTCTGACCTTGCAATGTGAATCCTTATTCAACCTTTTATATATAGCTAATACACAGCTATATATATAAACATATACACATATATAGCCTATATGTATGTATATGTGTGTCTGTGTATGTATATATGTATATGTATATACACAGGCACACATATACATAAATGTACATATACACAGGCATACATATACATGCATATATACACACACAGGCACACATATACATATACATACACACACAGGCACACATTTACACACACATATATATACACACACAGGCACACATATACATAAATATACATATATACACAGGCATACATATATATACATATATACACACACAGGCACACATATACATACACACAGGCACACATATACACATATATATACACACAGGCACACATATACATAAATATACATATATACACAGGCATACATATACATACATATATACACACACAGGCACACATATACATATACATACACACAGGCATACATATACACACACATATACATACACACACAGGGACACATATACACACATATATACACACACAGGGACACAGATATATATGGGAGTGATTCCATTGGACTCATTTGCTATATGATGGAAGTAAATGTTTCTGGTTATATTGCCAAATTTTAAAAAGCTTTATCTATATTTTAGGGAGTAGTTGAGGGTTTTTCTTGGCGAATGCTATTTAATTATTTTCCTCTCACTGGATATTGTGTGTCTGGCCAGCACACATCCTGCACAATCCTGCTTGCCACTCCAAGATGTTGCACTCAGGTGCTCCGGCATAAATAGCGTGGCAGAAACACCCTGTCTGTGTTTGTAAGATAGCCTCTTTCATGCTAGAACTACTTTGGGAGAATGATTCATGTCACATTTTGGCCTCATTACAGTTTTAAGTTGTACATGATGCCGGTTTGCCTGGAGGTGTAAACATAAGTGTTATCTTTATATGCACATGGGAATACCTGTAACAGAAAAAGTACTTTCTATTCTTGAGTTACAGTCTAGGTTATAAACAAAGAGATTAACAGGATCTTTATCAAAATTCTAATTTTATTGATGAGATGCCTGCTTCTGAAAAAGTACCAATTACTTATGGCTCTGCCTCCATTCTCCATTTCCAAACACAGATGGAGAGTCAAATAACTTAATGTCTTATTGTTATAAGCAGATGATTCTATAAAATAAACACTGCTTTCTCTTTTGAAATAGTGTGAAAAGTGAGAGCAGGTGTTAAATTACTGTCTTGCTGCTTGTGGTTAAAAGTAACAGGAGGTACAAAATAATTCAAAGTGTACTTAGGTCTGAGTGATTAAGGTGAAGCCATTCTAATTATTTCAGTTTGCTTTCTGGTAACTTTAAAGGATATGGCAAAGCGTTCTTATTTACTCAGTGGCTACAACGCATGACGACAATGGAAATGAGGAACCCTTAACACCTGAGTTTGTTATCAGGCCTTGTACGCAGCAGTGCCTCACAAGTGTTTATTGATTTGTCCCCAAATAACTGAGTTCAAATAGGAAAAAAATTAGGTTTGGAATGTGCTTAGATTTTTCTATGATTCTTAAGAAATTCCATATGCTATACTATACTAAAATTTTAAAATGGACAAAATATTACTTATTTTAGAATTTTAAATTATAAAAGTAAAAATTGAAAAATAAAAAAATTGAAGGAATGCTAATGAATTTGTTGTTTGTTATATGCCCATTTTTTTTCTTTTCTTTCTCATATGCAAAATACATTCAGCCCATTTTTTTTTTTTTTTTGAGATGGAATCTTGCTCTGTTGCCCAGCCTGGAGTGCAGTGGTGCGATCTCGGCTCACTGCAACCTCGGTTCACTGACACCTCTGCCTACCAGGTTCAAGCAATTTTCCCACCTCAGCCTTCCATGTAGCTGGGATTACAGGCATGCACTACCATGCCCAGCTAATTTTTGGTTTTTTTTGTAGAAACAGGGTTTCACCATGTTGGCCTGGTTGGTCTTGAACTCCTGACCTCAAGTGATCCTCCCGCCTCAGCCTCCCAAAGTGCTGGAATTACAGGCATGAGCCACTGCACTGGCCTAGTTTTTTTTTTTTTTTTTTTTTGAGATGGAGTTTTCATTCTTGTTGCCCAGGCTGCAGTGCAGTGGTGTGATCTTGGCTCACTGCAACCTCTACCTCCCAGGTTCAAGTGAGTCTCCTGCCTCAGCCTCCCAAATGGCTGAGATTACAGGCACGGGCTACCATGTCCAGCTAATTTTGTTTTTTAGTAGAGATGGGGTTTCACCGTGTTGGCCAGGCTAGTCTCAAACTCCTGACTTCAGGTGATCCACCAGCCTTGTCCTCCCAAAGTGCTGGGATTATAGGCATGAGCCACCTCGCCCGGCCTACATGCCCATTTTGATGGCAAGTTTTTTGGGTACAGTGACAACCTTTTGATCCACTGACAGTGAGACATATTCTCCCCATCCCCCTTGAACAGGTACTTTAAAAATTATTTTCTGGTTCATCTGTGGTTGGTGCTTTCCATTTGGGATTTTTGACCCATGCCATTTAGGGAGATTTATTCATATTTGAATAAGATTCTTCAGTTAACAATAAACGAAATGCATTGTAAGATCTTATTTAATTCTAAAGTGGTGAATTGAAAAAATATTAGCAATTTGAGGACACTTCAGCAGTTTCGTCAATTCAGCAGAATCCAGCCTCATGGCAAAATCTGGCCTTGAATTTGCTCATCCTGCTAGAACCTTCCAGCTATGATGTGTGACACCTACTTTTTTCTTTGTTTTTCCTTATCGTAAGACTTAAAAAAAAATCCTCTCTTCATTATTCAGTGACTGCCTCATTAATTAGCCTGGGTCTCTACTTTTAGAAATTCGAATTTAGTGGTTCTGGAGTGGGGCCTGAGCGCTTATATTAAAAAACAAAACAAAAGCAACCAAATGCTCTCCCAATGATTCTGACGCTCTAAGAGGACAACAGGTAGATAAAAGGTAAGCTTCAAAACCAGGATGTCAACATGGACACAAATCTCTGAAGGTCCCCGTTTTTGGAAGTTAACTGGATTGAACTGTGGCATGCCTATGGTATGACAGTGAAATGAGAGACATGTAATGAAATGTCGCTGTATTTCATATTTCCCCTTCTGTCTTCTCAGCCATCATGTATGTCATGGGAGCACTTGGCCCTGCGGTGGGATATTTATTAGGTGGACTTCTTATTGGTTTTTATGTTGATCCCAGAAATCCTGTTCACCTTGACCAGAACGACCCTCGTTTCATCGGAAACTGGTACGTCCTGTTTTCTATTTTTTTCATTTCACTTCTTACCAATAATAGTGAGAGTTATAGTACACTTGGATTTAAAATTTTCCCAATGGGAGACAAAACATAGCAGAAAGGTGCCTGGGAAAGAGTGATAGGCAGGATAACAACATCGCAAAGAAAGCTACGTCCTAATCCCTAGAACCTATGAAGATGTTATCTTACACGGCAGAAAGGACTTTGCAGATGTGATTAAGGACTTCGAGATGATTTTAGATGACCTGTGCGGGCCCAGTGTAATCAAAGGAAAGAGGGAGGCAGGAGGGAGGGCAAGAATCAGAGAAGGAGAGCTGATGATTGAAGCACAGGTTGGAGTGATGTGCCTTGAAGATGGAGGAAGGGGCTGTGAGCAAAGAATGGAGGTGGCCTCTAGAAGCTGGGAAAGCAAGGAAATGGGTTCTTCCCTCAGCCTCTGGAAGGCATGCAGCCCTTCCAATCATTTCACACTTCTGATCTCCAGAACTATAACATGAGTCAGATTGTGTTGCCTGAAGCCACAAAGTGTGTGGTACCTTCTCATAGCAGGGAGCTTATACAGAGGGTTTGGGGACAGTAGCTTAATCTGCATTCTTTAGGATCAGGGTGCTTTCTTCATAGCAGAGTGAAGGAAAAGGACTGCTGTGGCTCTGTGAGGACATTCCTGTTGACTTTATTCATACCTTTCAGCATCTTTCCTGTGCCTTAAAAAAATATATGTTCTTTCCACATTCTTACTGTGTTTGCGTGTCTGCTTTACAACCCTCTCCCACTGCCTGGAATGCCAGTCCGCTTTTCCACTGTTACACTCTCAATGAAGCTTATTTCTTGCTAATCTTTTGTTTCCCCACATGTACTAGAGGTTTAGCTGCTTTCTCAGATGTCCTGCAAAATAAATAATGCTTAGGACTCAGAATGAGAACTTCAACTTTGAATGGTATGTTATTTATCCAAGTAAGAGAGTTGTGCTTGAGTTCTTGCAGTCCTCAGCTTGAACATTATATGTTATTTCTTCAAAATTGCAAGCACAAATTGAAAATATTGGAGTCCTGAATTCATTTCATGTGGATTGGCAATAGCTATACATTGATAAGTCATTTTCATTTTATAGCAGAGAGAATACTTCAGTGTTAGAAAACATATGTGCCAAGTAATTACTTACTACTTTTTTTAACATAGACACACATAAAGAAAGCAATTACTTTCTAAAGAGGGTCTTAGAGTGCTTTGTTCTCTGCGTTTCATTACATGATAACATTATAACTTTGAGGTTGGTGGGAATCTTGTTTAACACTATTGATTCTCAAAGCATCTAACAGATATTAATTGTTATACAGGCTTCCTCTTTTCATGAGTAATGCTCTTTGAAGCTGGAAGTGTTAAGTCGGGTAGAATTTTTAAATGGTACAGAAAGGAGTTCCCCTGTCAGCATTAGGGGAATAACACAGGAGTTTTAAGTTCTTCACTCATAGTGAAATTTTTGGTCTTGTCTGTTTTCTTTCCAGTTCTGAAATAAATCAGAGTAGAGACTTTTTTTCATTGTCACAAAACCAGATGAATTAACTCTATTTATGAACATCCAGCATGTATTCTGTGTTCTATTTAGGGGTCCTTAAGGAGGGCACAGTGACAGGAAAACATTTGGAGCGAGAGATGGGGAGAGCCAACTCGGGTAGGAAGAAGGAGGGAGGACAGGAGCTTTAGTCGAACAGCGCTTTATGCTGTCTTTTAGGAGATGTTAGTTCAGTTGGCAGCAAAATTGAGAGATGAGGGCCGGGAATGGTGGCTCACCCATGTAATCCCAGCACTTTGGGAGGCTGAGGCAGGTGGATCACTTAAACATCAGGAGTTTGAGATCAGCCTGGCCAATGTGGCGAGACTCTACTGTACTAAAAATACAAAAAATTAGTCAGGTGTGGTGGCACATGCCTGTAGTCCCAGCTACTCAAGAGGCTGAGGCAGGAGAATCGCTTGTGGGAGGCAGAGATTGCAGTGAGCCGAGATCGCACCATTGCACTCCAACTTGAGTGATACAGTGAGACTCTCTCTCAAAACAAAAATTAAAAAAAAAATTGAGAGATGAGGAATATAGACCCTGAAGCCATACTCCCCTGGGTTTAAATCCTAGTCTGCCACCTAATACCTATGTGACTTTGGGAAGTTACTCTGTGCCTCAGTTTTTTAATCCGTAAAAGAAGGTAGTTACGATACCTATTTCATAGGGTCGTTGTGAGGAATGAATGAGTTTACATGTGTAGGGTTTAAGCAGTTCCTGCTGTAAAGTATGTGTTAACTATTAATTTAATCAACATTCAAATAATTTTATCCATTTCCAATGGCTCAATGTTAGTTCTGTAAATGATAAAGATTGTCAGTATAGAGATATATGAGAGTCTATTTAAACGTGAATTCAAATTTTATTGAGTAACTCTGCTTGTAACAGACTTCTACCTTGAACGACAACATAGTTATTTGATGCAATGCTATTTTATACGATGTCTAGCAGCAGTGGTAAATCTTCAATAGGTATATGCTGAAAGGAAGAAGGAAGGAAGGAAGGGATGAATAATACTAAAATGTATTGGGTGCTTATTTTGTGTCAAGCATTATACTAAGCTCTGCAAACATTCTCATCTAAGCCTTATAACAACCATAGATAGTCAGTGGTGTTATGTGTGTTTTGTAGCTGAGGAAGTTGTTGCTCAGGGAGTTGAATAATTTTCCATAAGCCTCAGAGTCAGTGAGAGCTGGGATAAGAAACTTACTCCAGAGCAGAGCTCTGAGTCCATTCTCTTAACCGGCCCGCTTTGTGAATGGTCTCTGAGTCATGGTTCATGAAAGGGATTTAGGTAGCCTGGCTTTTCAAGAGTAGCTATTATTGACGTGTCTTTTTCCAACATGTACTGCACACTTTCTGTCTCACTCAGCTTTTCTCAGGGTCCTCTTTAGCGTCGTTGTTATATCATGTGTTGTGTCAATGTTATTGGAGACTGTTGAAGCATGTGAGTCAGTTTGCTCTGCTTTGAAATGACCCCACGCTTTAATATTATTTTTGTTTATTTGCTATAATTCCCCCATTTCTGTTATGCACCCTCACTTTGGCAATTATGTGTATATTTTTAATGTTTGCATATAATTTTAAGTCAATGGCTGGGGCTGGGATGGGCAGGGAGGCTGAGTGCAATGCTATGTAAAAAGCATGCCAGGTGCAGTGGCTCATGCCTGTAATCCCAGCACTTTGGGAGGCTGAGGTGGGCAGATCACTTGAGCCCAGGAGTTCGAGACCAACCTGAGCAATGTAGTGAGACCCCCTGCTTCTCTACAAGAAAATAAGAAAATTAGCCATGATGCCTGTAGTCCCAGCTATTTGGTAGGCTGAGGTGGGAGGATCACTTGCACTCGGGAGGTCAAGGCTGCCGTGAGCCATGATCGTGCCACTGTACGTCAGCCTGGGCAACAGAGTGAGACCCTATCTCTAAAGAAAAAAATCAAAATAAATGAATAAACAAATAAAAGGCAAACCAACCACACAAAACTAGCTATCATGAACTGATTGCTAATTAGGGGGCAGACGTTTTATGACGTCCATTCAAAACATTGTCTTATTTAATTTTAATGACCCCCAAAATACTTATTACCCCCCTCATAGATAAGAAGGTCTACTTGGAAAAGCAAAATAATTTCCCTGGGATCCTATAGTTAGCAAATGGTAAAGACAGGATGCAAACCCAGGTCTGTCTGAAGCCACAGCCCATGAGCTGTCCCTACACTACACTGCCTGCCCTCTTCTGGAGAGAGTGTGAGAGCCAGAGCTGCAGGGATTCAGGGAACTGGAATGGAGAGACTCGAGAGGTAAGTGAGCAGTGCCTGATGGGTAAGGACCTTGTAAGCAGCCAAGTACTAATGGGGCCAGGCATGATCATAGTTTGCTCTCTGTAGACATATGACTTTTTTCTTTTGTTTTTTTTTTGAGATGGTTTCACTTTTGTTGCCTAGGCTGGGGTGCAGTAACATGATCTCGGCTCACCGCAACCTCCGCCTCCAGGGTTCAAGCAATTCTACTGCCTTAGCCTCCCAAATAGCTGGGATTACAGGCATGTGCAACCATGCCAAGCTGATTTTGTAGTTTTAGTAGAGACAGGGTTTCTCCATGTTGGTCAGGCTGGTCTCGAACTCCTGACCTCAGGTGATCTGTCCACCTCAGCTTCCCAAAGTGCCAGGATTATAGGCATGAACCACTGCTCACGGCCGACAGGTGACCTTTTTAATTATTTTTATTTTTTTTTTTGAGACAGAGTTTTGCTCTTTTAGCCCAGGCCAAAGTGCAGTGGTGCAGTCTCAGCTGACTGCAACCTCCGCCTCCTGGGTTCAGGTGATTCTCCTGCCTCGGCCTCCCGAGTAGCTGTGATTACAGGCACTTGCCACCACACCCAGCTAGTTTTTGTATTTTTAGCAGGGACAGGGTTTCACCATTTTGGCCAGGCTGGTCTTGAACTGCTGACCTCAGGTGATACACCTACCTCGGCCTCCCAAAGTGCTAGGATTACAGGTGTGAGCCACCGTGCCCAGCCAACCTTTTTAAAATTAAAACTGTCTTTTCCAATTTATTTATTCAGCAGATTTTTTTGAGTACCAAATCTGTGCCAGGCACTGGGCTGGTGATTACATTCTGAATAACTGAGATTGCTGGAAGTCTGCCCCAAGCAATCTTCTCAACATAAAACCCTTTCCTGACCATCTTAAAATCTTCATTTGATATAACTTTAAATATCTTTGAAAATAGCACACTGAATTATTAATGACTAATTGTAGGAATCATTCACTCAACTGTGACCTTTAGCAGCTGATAACAGCACTGCATTAGAAACATTATTTTAAAAAATGAATTTTCACTTTGCAATGGATCTATATTCTTACCGGATTGAATTCAACGTTAATACTTACAATGCTGCTTGCATTCTGGTTATAATTGATGTGAGCGTGTTGAGCATTTATGAACTTGGAAGCTTGAATGGCAGAGTTTGGAAGTGAGGAATCATAGTTAGAATGTGGCTGCCCTGTTAGGTAGGGTCAGGGGCCTCTGATTGCTAAGGAAAGGTTGAAAGGGGAATGAGAAATTGCCACATGGAGAATCATGCAGTCAAGAAGCCCAAGGCCCTAGCACTACAATTTCAGTTCTACTCTCTGTGGCTGCTTCCTAGTGCTCTGCAACGTGATAACCTCAGGTAAATTTAAAGACAGAAATCTGAGTCTAATAGCTCCGGTTCTACTTTTCCTAGGGTGCTTTCCAGTACTTATTAATTTTCCCTGTCTGAATTTTGATAGCGCTCATAATCTATACCATATAATCTGACATTTAATTACATGCATTTGCATTTCTTAGAGGTTGTTTCTTATATTTTGACTTGCTTATGAATAGGTTATAGGTTCTTGAAGGCAGAGACTAAGTCTAAATGTCATTGTTGGTAAACCTCATACTTGGTTAAGTATTGTGAAGGCCAGCTAAGTGGGTGGCAATA
>NW_016107324.1:3802831-3825167 GCF_001604975.1 Cebus imitator
TTTAAGACAGAGTCTTGCTCTGTCACCCAGGCTAAAGTGCAGTGGTCTGATCTCTGCTCACTGCAACATCCACCTTCCAGGATCAAGCAATTCTCCTGCCTCAGCCTGCCCAGTAGCTGGGATTACAGGTGCCCATCACCATGCTCAACTAATTTTGGTATTTTTAGTAGAGACAAGGTTTCACCATGTTGGCCAGGCTGGTCTCAAACTCCTGCCTCAGCCTCCCAAAGTGCTGGGATTACAGGCGTGAACCACTGCACCCAGATAATACATTCTTAAGTGTTTGCAGAAAAATATTTGAATACTATCAACAATTTAAAACATATTTCACATGGGATATTAATGCTTTTCTTCTGAGAAAAAATGTTTATATTGGTCCACATAACATGCTGTAGTCTACATTATTTTTCTGTTGAATTTATAATTTAGTGATTTATCATAAAATACACATTGTAGAAGGTTAACAATGCTAGCAGAACTAACCCATTAGTGCCCCAAAATACTTGAATGAAATTCTAATTAGGTTGCTGATTACAATATTCAGTATAACACTAATATAATTGCAGCTTTCTCATTTATATCACAGAAAAGGAGAATTCCTTCATTTTCCTAGTTTGCTCAACTTCCTGTCTCTTTACAATTGATTATAAAGTTTCCTCGAGAATTTTATCACCACGAACTTCTACTTTACTAGTAATTTGTTCTCACCCACGAAAGAAAAGCCATAAATGCTATTCACATTTTCCAATTTTTAGGTGGAGTGGATTCCTCCTTTGTGCCATTGCAATGTTTCTTGTGATATTCCCAATGTTTACTTTTCCAAAAAAGCTTCCACCTCGACACAAGAAAAAGAAAAAGAAAAAATTTTCTGCTGATGCTGTTACTGATGATGATGTTCTGAAGGAGAAATCAAACAACAGTGAACAAGTGGACAAAAAAGTTTCTTCTATGGGATTTGGAAAGGATGTCAGAGGTAATGTATCTCTCTTGAATAAATACGTGCATGGTGCTTTGATCAGTGCTACTCAAAGTGTGGTCCCAGGCCACTGCTGTCTGCCCACCAACTGTGGGTTGGCCTGTGGCCAGATAAATACTAAGATTGAGAGTAAATGTTGCAAAACTCTTTTAGGAACTTGACAGAGTAATTTTTTGTCTGTTGTATCTAATAATAGTTTAAAAATTAAACTTATATTTTGTATGTTGTTTAAAAAATTAATTTTAAAATAATTCATCGTTTTTGTCTTTGCAAAAGTATTAGTAGATGACAGACTAGAAATAATAATTTTAAAAAATGATTCTCCTTCACACACACAGTTTGAGAAGCACTGATTTAGATCATAAAGAAACAGATGTCTATATATGTTATTTACTATAATTAGAGAAGTCTGATTTTTAAAATATTAAAAATCAAGTGCGTTGTACAATGGAGGGTTTGTTTCAGGGGACCAGTGACTTTGGTAGTGTGGTTTCATGCATACATAAGTATAAAACCTACCACTAGAAAGGGATCTCACTTAACAGTGGCTTTGTCAAGTGCTTGCATGTGGCTCCAGAGAACAGAGGCCAGGAGATGGGCCTCTAAACCCAGTATAAAAGCACTCAGAAGGTCTTGGTGATGTATGGTTTATTTTTTTCATTTTTATTTCTTTTAAAGATGCTAATTATGTTAAAGCTAGATTAGGCCATCTATAGCCTAAACAACCTGAAGTGATCATGACTAGACAATATTTATTCAATATTTTGTGTATCTGTTGAATGACAACAAGTTCCTTTAATTCCAGAAACCTATAATGCTACACTCCTATTAATTTCAGTTTAGTTTCCAACATTTGGTGAATTGATTTTTTTTGGTATAAATTATGAAGCATAATATTTATCGAGTGCTTTCATGAATCAAGGTTATGTTAGGTAAAATGTACCTGGGCACATTATTGTCTCATTTTGACTGTATACACAGTGTGGCCAAAGAGGAACATTTCTAGCCTAGAATAAAGTTACTCATATGTTACAGACATGTCCCTACAGCCTAAGAATAATAATAGTTAGATTGGACCATTTTTAAAGACAATATTTTTTGAAAGCAAATGAAATGCTACTTCATTAAAAATGCTTCTTTGCAGTTACATCTTAGATTAGGCCCTCTCCCGTGCCATGATTTTGTGACAGCGGCAGTTTTGGAACTGTACGTGACGTCTTATGCTCTAATAACATAAAGCGTTCTCTGGACACTGGCATGGCCTGGTCTCTTCCCATGTGTACTGGCCCGTCATTTTTTTGTGAATCTATTATAGATCATTATGGCTACTGTCAAAAGAGTGATTTTTTTTTTCATAACTCAACTGAGACAAGCTTGATGTCAAAGAATTTAAAACACAGCAATAACCTTTGAGTTTTTTTTTTTTTTTTTTTTTTTTTTTTTTTTTGAGTTGGAGTCTCACCCTGTTGTCCAGGCTGCAGTGCGGCAGTGCAATGTCCACTCACTGCAACCTCTGCCTCCCAGGTTCAAGCAATTCTTCTCTCCCAGCCTCCCGAGTAGCTGGGATTACAGGTGCCCACCCACACTTTGCTAATTTTTGTTCTTTTTGCTTAGTAGAGATGGGGTTTTACCATGTTGGCCAGGTTGGTCTCAAACTCTTGACGTCAGGTGATCCACCCTCCTTGGCTTCCCAAAGTGCGGGATTATAGGCATGAACCACCGTGCTCAGCCAGCCTTTGAGTCTTCATTTATGGAGACTATAAAGTAGATTCAAAGGGAGAAATAAAGTCATAGGTAAGATAATATTATATATTTTATATAAAATTTCACATGCATGTGAAACATAAATCACCTAGCTTAGGGTTGGGTGACTTGTATGTGAAATATATGATTTATTGGATAGTAGAAAATGGGGAGAAGATTGATATCAAATACCAACAGCAGATACAACTGTTGATGGGAAAGAAGTTCTTTTGGAAGATGCAGTGTAGACAATGCTATCAATGGCCTGTCTGCATTTTTGCACCCTACCGTTTTCATGGCAGAGGTCCACTAACTGCCAGGACGGAAGTGATTTGCCTGAAGGGTTTTCTTTGTGAGTTGGGAAAACTGCTTGGCCCCTGCTTGAGGTGGTCTTCAGGCACCACAGAATGAAACCCCTGGCCTCCAATTCCCCAGAGAAGTCTTAACCGGGTGACCATAAACACTACAGCTCCTGCCCCTCGTGGCAAAGGGAATTCTGAGGTGTGTTTCTGTGTCTTTCGTGGGCTCTTCTTCCTTCCAGTGCACTTTGACTGCACTCCCCACCCAGTGTTCCCTGAGTTGCCTAAATAAATTACTTGGATGTGAACCCTTGTCTCAGGGCCTGCTCCTGGGGAACCCACACTTAGTATGCTGGCTCAAAAGTGATCAAGGCCATTGAGAATTTAAAAATGATTTTTGGAAATGGAATCTATACTCTATTTTTGGGGAATATCTCCTTATACTGCCAGGGTTTGCTTTTCTGTTTTCTATATGCTTAATTTGATGGTTCAAGATATTTTCTTTTAAAAACAAGAATAAGAGGGGTCTTTGAATGATGATGGGTAGTTGGCTTATAAAATCTGTTTCTATTCTGATTTTCTTGTTAGTCTTTTTGATAAAGTCCCCTTTTTTCACTCTATGCCTTGATTATCATGACTGATCCTACTTCTGTAGCCAAACCTCCTGATTGGGACACACAGCTGATTCATTTCATTATTTCCTCTTGTCCTGGATTTTCTAATCATATCAAGACTGGAACTTCAAGAGACACATTATCTTGTTAGAAAGAAATACCGTTTTAATTGAATTATACTAAAAATGTTTTGCTAAAATGACATTGATGGTATTAAAATAATGTTCAATTAGAATATTTAAAATTAATTTATTTTTATCTTGTATACATTGATTTCCTTTAGTGTATTTAATACATATCGCCTGAAGAAAGTGACTAATATTTAATACAATTTTCCAAAGGACAAATTAAATCCTTAGGAATCATTCTGCTATTGACATAATTTTAACAAAGCTGCGATGTATTATTGGGGTTATTTTTAACAAAGCTGAGATTTATTATTGAGGTCTTGCCTTAAAGAATGGTTCGTAGAAAAGTCAGTTTTGAGTTAAATCTGAATTTGAGTCCCAGATCCTTTTCTCCCTTCTATTTTCTAGAGTAGGGCTTCTTTTGGTCTTAATTTTTAAATTATTTATTCTATTTTATTTTATTGAGACAGAGTCTTTCTCTGTCACCCAGGCTGGGGTGCAGTGGTGTGATCTTGGCTCACTGAAGCCTCAACCTCCCAGGCTCAAATGATCCTTCCTGCCTCAGCCTCCCTAGTAGCTGGGACTACAGGCCTGTGCCACCACACCTAGGTAATTTTTATGTTTTTTGTACAGATGGGGTTTCATCATGTTTTACAGGCTCATCTGGAACTCCTGGGCTCAAGGGATCGGCCTGCCTTGGCCTCCCAAAATGCTGGGATTACAGGTGTGAGCCACCACACCTGGCTTCTTGGTGTTTCTTTTATGTTTGAAATTTGGATACCAATATTAGTACCTTCAAAGAGGAGGTAGAAGTTGGTAACTTACACTTCCTTATAAAGACAATTATTGGTCAGGTGTAGTGGCTTATGTCTGTAATCCCCTCACTTTGGGAGGCTGAGGTGGGCAGATCGTCTGAGGTCAGGAGCTCAAGACCAGCCTGGCCAACATGGCAAAATCCCATTTCTACCAAAAATACAAAAATTAGATGGGCGTTGCGGTGAGGACCTGTAATCCCAGCTACTTGGGATGCTGAGACAGGAGAATCACTTGAACCCCGGAGGTGAAGGTTGCAGTGAACCAAGATTGTGCCACTGCACTCCAGCCTGGGTGACGGAGCAAGACTCCGTCTCAAAAAAAAAAAAAAAAAAAAAAAAAAAAAAAAAATAATAAAAAAAAAAAAAAAAAAAAAAAAAAAAGAAAATTATTTGAGCCATACAGAATGGTGCCCCTTTGGGAATTTCTACTGCAGAGAATGATAAAAGAAAATATACTCCACCTCCACATTTTAATGACAGACATTGAGAAAATCTGACTCAGTGTTTTCATACTCTTATTATAAATGATGCAGGAATAACACTGATTTAAGACACCACAAAGGGGAAAGTAGAATTTTCAATATGTCTGCATTACATTCCACAAAGAGATTAGCATTGATTTCATCAAAAATCTTACCAATAAAAATAAACACTTAAAATATTTAAGCGAATCCATTTCCCTGAGCTTTGAGGTCCAGCATTTTAAAGCATTCCAAATTTAACTGGGCAGCTTTCTATCTAAAAAACTTTTGGTGGCAGTTAATCATAGAACGATTTTGCTTTCGATGTCCACTTTTTAATCTTTGAAGCTTAATTATGTGTTACTAATTAAGCATAAAATGTAACACATTTTTCTCTGCTAGAGTTTTATCTGTTAGAGTACAATATATTTAAAATCCTAACTAAACAGTTACTCTGAGGTGATAAACTGATTTAAAGAGGCTACTGAAAGTGAGAGAATTTTGCTCATGGAAGGATAACGTTGGCATCATTGAATTCATTGAATGTTCACTCTATACAGGGTGCTGTACTCCATGCTTTAGCTATAAAGTTGTGTGAGCCATGGTTTGCCCTCCAAGAGCATAGAGTCCACTGAGGGAGCCAGGACAAACACAGATGGAAATTTATTAAAGAGCATAAAAAGAGAACAGGTGCAATGGTGTGGAGGTTCAAGGCTGCAGAGGGATCAGGAAAACTTATATGGAGGAGGTGGGATTTGAGATGACCCTGGAAAGATGGGGAGGATTTCCGTAGGTGGAGGCGGGCGTCAGAAATGTTGAGGCAGAGAGAGCAAAGGCCAGAAGCTGGGACCGTGTCGGTGTATTTGGAAATGCTGAACGAGCATTTTGTAGTTGGCATGTTGGATATATGTGGTGGAGGCCTGGGAGATGAGGTTGGGAAGGTCGAGCAGGGCATGTGGTAGAGAATGTGAGCTCTAGTGTGAGCTCTCTGATTTCTTTTCTAATGGGGAATGGGGAGGTTCAAGCTGGCATTTGGCAGCACTCAAAGAGGTAGATTAGGGAGGAGGAGGAGCAGATTGGTAGGAAGGGGCGCAGGTACACAGCTGCGGGCAGAGCCCAGTGGAGAGGTTTCGGCTAGCAGAGAAGAAAGGGACAGCAGCCTGCTAAACTGGCCTTGCTGCTTTGACTATTAGCCCCTTTCTATCTGCCTTCCATTCAGCAGCTAGAAATGTTAAAATGCCACTCCTTTGCTCAAAGCTCTGTGGTCTCCCAGCTCATTCATAGAAAAGTCCATTCCTTTATGACCTATGATTTAACCTCTGGTTACCTCTTCGATTCTATCTCCTTTCTGTCCTATTTGTTTATTCTGTGTTCTGCTTCAGCCACACTGGGCCCATTGTTGGTCCTCAAATGTGCCAGGCACACTGTCACCCCAGGACCTTTGCACTTGCCATGCATGTGCTGGGAATGTTCTCTTCAGAGCCTCTCACTTTCCTCAGTGCACTTCTCACATGGCCCCTTTTCAGTGAGGCCTTCCTTAGCCACCCTGTCAAAAATCTCTAACCTCCCTTCCAAGGCTTCTTCCCTCCATTCTGCCTTTGGTTTTCTCCTTAGCACTCATCACTCACCTACCACGGATTTTACTTACTTATCTTATTTACTGTCTCCCCAGTGAGAAAGTAAGCTCCATGAAGTTAGGGATTTTTTTTTTTTGTTGGTCACATTTCCTGCTGAGTTTATACCACCTAGAAGTTACATAGCAAATATTTGATGAATTGATTATGGAATGAGAGGAGGGGAGAAGAAGGTCATTTCTTTCTTTTATTTTGAGACAGTCTCGCTGTGTCTCACTCTGGAGTACAGTGGCACTATCTCTGTTCACTGCAACCTCCGCTTCCTGGGCTCAAGCGATTCTCCTGCCTCAGCCTCCTGAGTCGCTGGGATTACAGACACCGCCACCACCCCTGGCTAATTTTTATTTTTAGTAAAGATGGGGTTTCATCATGTTGGCCAGGCTGGTCTCGAACTCCTGACCTCAGACAATCTGCCGGCCTCAACCTACCAAAGTGTTGGGATTACATGTGTGAGCCACCACGCCTGGCAAAAGAGGTCATTTCTTTAGGATGTGACAACTGACATGGGAATGATGGAGAGAAAGGTACCAGAGGTGGTTATAGGTTGAATCTCAGATAATGGGGAGAGGAACTAGTTGAGGGAAGCAAAAGGAATAAATTCTGAGTTTGAGCTGCCCAAGAACACCCAGAACCATTGCACGTACGCCTTTGCTAGGTGTTTTGGAACAAGGATAGTATGAATGTGTTAGGGTCAATGTTTGACCCAGCAAAGAGGGATCGCCAAAAGCTACATGCCTGGGCCCTTTGCTGTTAGTCTCCTTGCATATTGCCTTTGCTGAATTGCACTTTAATTTTGTGTTTGCAGCTTTATTGAACTACTACTTGAATTCCCCATGTTTGCCATAGGATGGTTGCTCAGTGCCCTTTGTAGAAAACCGCTTTCCTTGGATCAGTGGTGCTCAAACCTAGCCCACATCAGCATCACCACAAAGGCTCCCTAAAATCCAAGTCTCTAGGCCCAGTCCACAGTCTCGGATTCAGTAGGTTTGGAGTGGGCCTGAGAATTAGCATTTTTTTTTAACAATTTCCCAGATGATACTGAAGCTGTTGGTCCAGGAGCCACACTGTGAGAACCACAGCTCTAGAACATAGTTAGGAAAAGCTTTATTCTCCTTGAAGAATGCAGAATGTTTCTGTGTTTCTGATATTGATGATTACACAGCTTTTTGCTTTGATGGCCAGGAAGTCCAAATCAAATCTGAAGCCCAGGAAAAGTCTTATGGCCACATTGAATATTTTCCCCCAGTTTGGATGCTCTGATCTATTTGTGTTTTCTGTGTATCCAATTCTTTGTTTCTTTTCTGTTCAACTTTTATTTTATTGGATGTATGATTTCTGGTGGTAAGCCACATGTTTACATTTGGACTTGCAGCTTAGGAGGTAAAAGGTAAAATGGTAATAGTCCAGGCAAAGAATCCCTAAAAAAGAAAGCTCTTTCTTTATAGTCAGCAAAATAACTGTGGGGTGACTTATCAGACTTGCATCTCCCTAGAAAGATATGTAAAAATACTCATGAGAGCTGATTTAAACAAGCAAGGTAGTCCTGTGGCCAGGAGCCGCTAATGATGTATTTTGGGCCCTGGCAGCCACTGTTTCTACCCTCTTATCGTAGGTAAGTGTCTCGGGCACTATGTGCTCAGCTGTGAGGTGACTGTGGCGTGCTAGTGTCATCTAGTTGCTATCTTTTCTAGGCAAGCAGCAAATGTCATTTGCCGGTGCGTTCTGGAGGGGAGGGAGGACTCAGAGTACTTTCATGGGGCCTTGTGATTGGGAAATCTGTGGGGTCATTTCTTTCAAAGCAGATGAGCAGGAAATGAGGGCACATAGGTCCTGTGTTGACCATGTTGCATATGATAAGCAGCCTTGGTTTTGCTTTTATAGAAAACCCTAACTAAAAATAGTTTGATTCTTCTGGATTACACGCATGGAAAAGTTGTATCTGCCGTGTGCTCAAGAACATACAGGATCATGCAAGACTCACTGGCCATAAAAGCTACTAAGGTTTTCACTGCAGGATGATCATATTTTTTCACCAGCTTTTTGATGCACCAGAAGGCTTTAAAGAATACAAATAACAGGAACTACAAGATTAGAGATAATAGAACATTTACATACCGTCATCCTTTGGCATCCATGGGAGATTGGTTCCAGAACCCCTCCTTGGTTACCAAAATCCACGATGCTCAAGTCTCTAATATAAGATGGTACAGTATTTGCATGTAAGCTACACACATTCTCTTGTATGCTTTAAATCATCTCTTGACTAATTATAATACCTAATACAATGTTAATGCTATGTAAATAGTTACTATATGGTATTGATTACGGAATAATGACAAGAAAAGAAGTCTGTATGTGTTCAATATAGATGTGCCCACTCATTTTTTTTCTGAATATTTTCGATCCGTGGTTGGTTGAATCCGTGGATACAGAGTCCATGGATATAGAGAGCCAGCTGCACTTTCAGTACTTATAAAAGAAGGAGATCAAAGAATTTCAAGAGCTGTTAAAAGCTGTTCACTAATTTGCACCCATAGGATTTTAATTTTTAGAGATATCTGAGTGATGACATGATGGGGTTAATACCACTGGTAGGAGAAAAAATTACTTACACTTCTAAGAGAAGGGAGCATCCCCTACCATGCAGGGTGGTGGAAGGAGCATCAGGATTGGTTAGGAGGCAGAATTGGAGCGAGCCCAGAGTCCAGGCCATAGCCTTTATTGGGGTTTCATTGGGAAAGTGCGTAGGATTGGCTAGTTTGAATAATGTCCACGGGCTCTGGGCTGCAGGGATGGTCTCCAGTTGTCTGGTACCTGACCCTGGGTGATTTAGGACAGGTGAAATGTGTGTGAGTTAGATAAGGAGGTGGTCTGGGCCACCAACTTGGGATTGCTTGGTTTGCATATGAAAGGTAAGCTCCCAGTGGGCAGCTGAGCCCAGCGCTATGTCTAAGTGCTAGGCTGTAGTCCTGGGAGGGCAGGCTCTTCCTGACCAGCAAGCTTTTAAAGAAGTCAAAACATTATAAAATATAGAAATTTACAAACATGATTAATATAGAAGCTATGTGTTCTAGGTGGAGCATCCGTTCACTGACCTCCTTCAGTCAGAATGATCGTGTGGCGTTTCTGCCCTCTGCCTTTGTTACACCACTTTTCTTCCTCCCACTTCAGGAGGCCTTTCCTAGGCCCTCAAGGCAAAGGCCTTGGTACTGCCTATGTGCTTTGCAAAGCACCCTGTATTTTGTCAGTATCACATTATTTTAAAATTTATCAATAAAAATCCCCATCTTTTATGTAACAATGACCTTCCACTCCGGTTGTTTTCATCTTCACCCTTGGTTTCTGTGACCAATGTGAATTTTATGCCCTCTTCGACGTTAGTCCCTTTAAGCTGCCTTTTTCTGCTTGTTCAATCACTCTTCTCTCAAATCGTACTTTTATATAAGCAATGGGTGTTATTTAAGACTTTTAGGAGAGGACCAGATGGGTTTCCGAATATCACGTAATTATTGAGATGGCTGGCAATATCGATCTTAAGGAAATTTTTCCTTTTTTTGTTTTTCTTTCATTTTCACAAATATCTTTATTGAGTAATTACTGCAGGACTAAAAACTCAGGACTCATACATGAAAAGTTATACTTCTTGCCCTCAAAGGGAGGCAGAAAGGAAAATAGACACAATATTATTATGTCAACTCCTAAAATGGAGGTACGCACATTCTAAGGAGGTGGAAGGAAGAGGAGGAAGGAACTCATGTTGGCTGCCTCAGTCAAGGAAGACTTTTGGGGATGACACATTTCTGCAGCCTTTTAAAATTGCAGCTTTTAAAAAAAGATCCTAAAAGTAATACATGTCCATGACAGAAAACTTAAAGAATAAAATATAAGTGAATTCCAATCCCATTTCTGAAAATAAAATGCTTGACTTTTTCTAATAGTAAGAAAGTATTTATATTCTGAAATTAGATGGACGTGGTGGCTGTATAACACTGTGACTTTGCTAAATTCCACTACATTTTTCACTTTAAAATAGTGAATTTATGTTCTGTGAATTTTGGCATAATAAATTATTTTAGTTAAATTTAAACATAAGGAAAATAAACTGCCTGGACTACTCAATTTTAGGTAAATGTCAGTTTGTCTGGATATATCCATGTCAAAAATTATGAAAAGCATTAAGAGGGGTCAGCATGTTTGTTTGGTATTGAATGCTCATAATTTATACCTGGGTAGAAATCTACATTTCCAGGTAATAAAATTTAGTCAACTCCTTCATAGTAATACTAATTTATCTATTCTATTTAATAATAAAACAAGCACTAGTCCTCATCTCACCCCCAGTTTAAATTTTAAAAAAAGATGTAAAAGGAACGAAATTAATAGTTTATGTTTACCTCTAGAAGGGCTCTTTAGAAGACCATAAAAGAGAAAAGTTGGTTTGGATGTACAATGTCAGCAGGTAAAAACAAACACACAAACAACATGCCCTGGGGAAGGAATTTTCTTGCAACTAGAAAAAAAAATCAGAAAATTAATGGTTAAAAAAAAAATGAAACTAATTAGCATATAGAAATTAGTAGTCATAATTATGACTTTGAATATTGAAGAAAATGTCAAATTGTGCTATGCATTATCTAGTATTATCAGTTAATACAACAAAAATATTTAAAGCTTTGCTGCTTAAAGAGGCAATCACTCAGATATCTGAAAAATTAAGCATACTTCTTTCCTTATATGCTGGATAAAGGATAATATTGTATATTTTCTGTTTCTCCTGTCAGTATTTTAATTTTTCTTTAATGGACTTTTTAGTTTATAATCTTATCTAATGCCATTAAGGATTCTTTAGCATTAAAGAACCATGCTTTAAAAAGGAGCATAATTTTCTGTTTTCAGTGAGTCCACCACTGTGGACCACCTTTCATCTTATGACTTATGCTGTCTTAACTCTTAACCCATTCCCCAGGAGGAAATTATGCCTCTTTGGAATGGACTTCATTTTCTCACAAGTTTATGGATATTGTTTTAGTATACATTATTGCAATGATATAATAAAGAATGTTAATAAATGCATTCCAAGTATATTTTTGGAGTACCTCTTGTAGACCAGATGAATGTTGGGAGCTGAAGATGTACAGATACCCCAAGGTCCTGCAGTCACAGCTTTTATAGTATCCTGAAAGGAAGAGACAGGTAAACACATGCAGCTGCCTAAGAATTGATGACTAGAGATATGGACCAAGTACCTGGGAGCACAGAGAGGGAACCCCCTAGTCTGTTTAGAGAAGCTGTGGATGCTTCCTACAGGGGCAGATGCCAATCCTGAAACTTGATGGATGAGTTTGACATTTGCCAAGGAGACAGGTGGGGAATACCATAAATAGTACAGAGATAAAGAAGACCATGCCATGGATGGAGCTTGGGACTTCAGGGCAGAAGGGAAGGCAGGAGCTCGTTCTCATAGGCCTGGCGCGCCCAGTGGTGTTCATGGTAGCTGGGCCTTTTCTTATGCTTGGTCAATCCCTTTGTTGGCATAAGTTTTTCAAATATATCCTTAAAACAAAGTTTGTTTCAGTAATCTAACACAGCAGCAAAAAGACATGATACAGGTCCTTTCAGGTTGTGAAGAACAGAAGCCAGTTTAAGTCACCTGAGATACTGGGATTTTTTAGTCCAAGGCTCCAGGGGAGAGCAGAAGCCTCAGTGGCCGGGCCCCTGGAAGATAGGGATGTGCCCATTGCCATTAAGCCCCGAGTCACTCTGCAGACTCCAGCGTGGCTCCAGGCTCAGTTTTCCTTACTTGTGTGTCTCATTCAATCTTCATACTCCCTACCTAGTTATCTCTTTCTAGTATCTATTGCAGACACTCTAAGGGAAACAAAGTCAAGGGGCTTTTGGCCAGTCTTTGCTCACATAGGATGCCTCTGGTGGTTGTTGGGTTGCCTGTAGGTAGCACCTCTGAGTCCAGCCCCCTTCCCTGGTCCAATCAGCTCGTTTGGGGATATCAGGTTCTATGGTGAAAACCTTGCAGCTTTTGTGTAAGGAGCCACAGAAGAGGGGTCTTCCAGTGTGGCAGGGACTTGCAGAGCCCTCTCCAGCCTGGGATACATTTCTCATCAAATTAAATAAACTCCCAGAAAGTTTATCTCTCTGTCCACTTGAAAAGATGATTGTACCTTTCAGGTTCACTGAAGTTGGTGCTTGTTTAAGCTTTGCTTACCCAAATAAAGGCCTTTTATAGTCCTAGTTACTCAGGAGGCTGATACCGGGTGACGGCTTGAGCCCTGAGTTTGTGGCTGCAGTGAGCTATAATCACTTTATTGGATCCTGGCCTGGGCAAAAGAGGGAGACCTCATCTCAAACAAACAAACAAACAAACAGCAAATAAAGACCTTCGTCTAATACATACTTTAAATTGTAGACTTATTTTATGAATGAGCATAAAATGTTCACACATGCCAGAATACATTTGGCTAATGATTGAAAAATTACAAACATATCAATACCTGCTGCCTTAAATGATGCTGTGATCAATGAAGTTTGGAGGATAAATTATGGCCTCTGCCCTCACTGATCCAGTCTCTCATAAATACCATCTGATCCAGTCTCTCATAAACACCATCCCTCATCAGCTTCCATAAGAACCCACTCACATTACCCATCTCAAATTTTCTGAATTTTGACCAGAGGTTTTGGAGGCCACTGGGTGCATCAGATTTATTGCAGCATAGCCCTGTTGTGACTGCAGTGCAATTTAACACCAGGTCCACGTGCACGTGATGATAGGGCTGCCTATACTGCCATCAGCGTGCACCTGGAAGGCACAGTTGATCTGCCAATGCTATTAACACTTCTTTTAAAAGTGATTTCAGAGTATAGTCCACTTTAAATTATGTCCTCTTGAATTTGGGGGCTTTGTTTTGAATTTTATTCCTACTTTACCACTGTTTAAGGCGTTTCCTGGTTTTAGTGTCAGCTTGAATTTGTAAGATTTTCTAGCATTAAATGATAAAAAAATGATAATCACTATCATTATTTCATCAACTCTCCTTCATCATGCTTTTTACTGCATCATTGGTTTTACAATGACACAGTTATAAATGACATCAAGAAACGGATCCAAAATATATTCTGCAGCATATAAATGAAGTATTTGGTTGCAAATTTATGAAGGTTTAACAACTTCTTTGCTAATTTAGTCTTCCAAACTTTGTGTTTTTGAAATAATTTTGAATTTACATGAAAGGTATAGAAATAGTACAGGGCGCCAGCGTACCCTACACCCTGATTCCCCAATGGTTAACATTTCTGAGAAGTTGAGGGTATGATACTCTACTGTTCCTAATACTTCAGCATATGTTTCCTAAGGACAGGAACACTCTCCTATATGACCACAGGGCAACCATAGGAATCAGGAAATTCACATTGATCTGGTGCTACCATCTAAACCATAGGCCTCAGTCAAATTTTGCTGATTATCCCAATAATGCCCATTATGTCCACGATCCAATCCACGATCACATGCATTTAGTTTTTGTGTCTTTCAGTCTCCTTCAATATGAATCAGTTGCTCATCCTTTTTTGCTTTTCATGACCTTCGTTTTTTTTTTTTTTTTTTTTTTTTTTTGAGATGGAGTCTTACACTGTCGCCCAGACTTGAGTGCAGCGAAGTGATCTCAGCTCATTGCAACTGCTGCCTCCCACATTCAAACGATTCTCTTGCCTCAGCCCTCTGAGTAGCTGGGATTACAAGCTCTCGCCACCACACCTGGCTAATTTTTTTTTTTTTTGTATTTTAGTAGAGATGGGATTTCACTATGTTGGCCAGGCTGGTCTTGAACTCCTGACCTCGTGGTCTACCTGCCTAGGCCTCCCAAAATGCTGGGATTACAGGTGTAAGCCACTGTGTCCAGCTGATCTTGATCTTTTAAAAAAGGTACAAACCAGTAACTTTGTGTATCCATTAACTTTGAATATCCCTCAATTTGGATTTGGTGATATCTCCTGATTTATGCATCTTTGCAGATACACCACTAAAATGATGCTATGCTCAGTACATAAGAGCAGAAACACATAGTGTTAATTTGCCCTATCACCAGTTTGGCTAACTTTTATCACTAGGATAAGATAGTATTTGCCAGGTTCTAAAGCTATTCTAAAGTTAATAAGTATAATGTAATGTAATTAATAAGTATAATGTAATTATTAATCAGTGAGTAGTTGAAAAATACTCTGTGGGGAAATATTTTGAGGCTATGTAGAGACAGTCGACACCCGTTGTTTGTGGCAGATATGTTCTATAAAGTCACTGTGAACACTGGATTAACCTGGACTAAGCTTCGCTCCTATGGGAGGTACAGGATTTGGTTCCTATTACAACATAATCCTCGACAAATCAGTCAACACACGACCTTGCTTTATGTATCTTTCTGTTTAAAGACTCCTTATTTAATATATAGTGTTGATTCATTATCATTGAACTTATGGTCAATTACACTGTAACTCATGCCTGAAGGAAGCTTAGCTAACATGAGAATTTTCTCTGTAAAGCACATCAAACCTCTTACACTTTAGGAACCGTAGACAGCACTGCAGAACAAGGGATTTTAAACAATGAGATCACCAACAAAAAGTACAAAAATGCAAAAAATGTGAGTCGATGTATTATGGAAAGGACACGAGTTTACAATATGAGAACTGAAACAAGAAAGCAGAGTGTCACCTTGTTCCACCTTAGCTGGGAATGTGTGTGTTGGACAACTCGAACTGTTTTCTGGTCTGCCCATGACTATGAAAGTGCTGCAAGTGTTAATTTTGGGGTTACAAATAAATTTTAGCAAGTAGACATCTTTGCGAATATGGAATCTGTGAGTAATAAAGACCGACTATATCTCATACTTATTAGACTTTTGCTTACTGGTTTTAGTATCTACTGAGGTCAAATTGTCCCAGATTGGCCAGTGAGAATCCTTCAAGCTGTCTTCTGTGTCCTTCTGACATTCCCTCACCATTCCATGAACACATTTTTGCTTTCTTATTCAACAAGGTTTTCTAGGCTTATCTTGTATTTTCTCTGCCCCAGTTGTAAAGTTAGACATTTTTCCAGGGAGCTCTGGTTCCTTTTAGTAGAAGATGGTTTTTAGAAACCAAGAATTGGGTGCCAGATAGATGCATTCCTACCAGGGTGTCATTACTTCTAAGCCTTGTGAGCAGACAGAGGAAGATCTGTATTTATACCCACACACAAACACACACATAGTCTATCATCCATGTATCAATCTCATCTAATCTATTTATCTATCTGCCTATCTGAACCAGTACCTCCAGTTCCAATCTGATGTAGAACAATCCCCCTTTCCATATTTGTAACCGCCTTCTTTGGCAGTTAGAAAACTGATTTCCATTATTTTCAATGTACTTATAACTTGCTAAGTCTCCTTAAAAAAAAAAAAAAAAAAAAAAAAAAAAAACCACCCAGCCCCACCAACCAAAGGCACAATCCTGGATACTGTGCTCCCACCTCAGCTCCTGAAGAGCTGTAGGCTGAAAGCTTAGCCCCAGTAAAGGGAAACAAGAAAGGTAGAAGAAAGAAGAAAGAAACGTAAGAGTTGTTGAAGATCTGAACTTCTGCTAATTTTTCTTAAATAGCAACAGACTTTTTTAACAAGAGAGAACCATCATGCATGTTTTTAGTTAACCTTGAAATTAGAAGGCTATTTTATCATACTAAATGGCTATAGAAGAAAAACCCATTCGATATAACTAGTATTTCTTAGAATAGTCATGTGATAGTATGTTTTTTTAATGTTAAAATTTATTTTATATTTTTCCCAAGTTAGAGTCAACACTTTGGCTTTTAATATATGGCTAACCTTAATTTGAATCTTTAAATGTTGATAGGTAATCTTTAATTTTCTAAGCTTTAAATTTTGGATATGACATTTTAGTTTACAGTGTTTACAAGAGGCTGTAGGATGATTTTATGAAACACTTTGATTATGTTTTTCTCTGTATGTTTATCCATGTTAAAAAAATACAGCATGCATCTTAATTTTTCTTTTAGATTGTTAAACTTTAAAAATTAAACTAAGATATAGAACATTAAATTTAGTTTAAATTTTAAAATGATGACAGTGAGCAGTCTTAACTTTCTAAGTTTCAAATTCTGGTGACTAGGAAGCTATGAATTATAACTTTAATAAAAGCTGTTGGTTAATTTTAATGAAATGACTTTATTATGTGGAAGGAGATAACTGTTCTGAGATAACTGTATTGCCAAAAATAATGCAGCTTCCCTTTTCTTTGAAGATACATAAAGATTACATAAATATACATTAATTCACATTATAGCCATGTAAAAATACAGAAGTATATACACAATAATCTCCTTTTATTCCCATTTTCCAACCTTAGTCCCATTCACAGAACATAAACCCTTAGTAGTCTTGTGTTATATAAATTGAGGAGTATATATGTGACCATATATAAATATATTGTTTTGGTTTGTTTGATTTTTAATTAAATAGAATTACATATATTCACATCTGTTTTTGCAGCTTGCTTTATACATTAATACAAATACTTCTTGAAGTTCTTTTATGCTGTACATACGGCTCTATTTCACTTTTAACTACTGTATAGTTTTCCATTATATGGCTGTGCTATAATTTATTTAAACATTTCCCATTGATGGAAATGTAGATTCCCATTTATGCTGTTATAAACTGTGCTCCAATAAAAATACTTGCACATGTATCTTGAAGCATATAGATGGCAGGTTCTGTGAAATAAATGCCTAGACTGCAGGGTAAGACTTGCCTTTCTTTCTTGGAGGCAGCTCAGCAGGTGCTAAGCCCACACCTTTGGGCTCTCCTTCCTCTTTGGAGCTCTTTGTTCCCTAATCCAAGTACCTCAGAGTGTCTGACCTGATGGCCTCATTCTTTTGGCTTTTTGAACTGTGACAATTTCCTGTTTCATAATGAGACTGGACAATCAGAAGTCCAACATCATGTAGATGCCCCAGAAGTGGAATAACTATATTATAATGTTAGTTAGGAGAAGTGGAAATCGTAATTTAAGGCTGCATGGCATGCACTTTATACATCTAGTGGACTTTGAGGCCTTAACAATAAAAAATATTGTTTTAATCAATGAAGAAATGCAAATAATTCTAACAGTTTTTGAAACAGGAATCATCAGTTGGGTACTGCTTATAAGGATATTTGTGTGTGAGTATGTTTTTAGGTACTTTACTTAATGTCCATATCCTGGTTGAAAGTAAAAAAAAAAAAAAAGAAAACAAAATCTATTTAATAAAGAGAACGGTTTCTAATCGTCATCGGATCTATTTTTATTCTTTGGTGGCAAATGTTGCTGAATGGCTATTTCCAGTTCATTTCAAAAACAATTCAGTTTTATTTTGTTTTCCATCCATTGTTTATAACATTCGTTTGTCATTTTTGTCATTTTGTAGACCTACCAAGAGCAGCTGTCAGGATCTTAAGCAACATGACATTCCTTTTTGTGAGTTTGTCATACACAGCTGAGAGTGCCATTGTAACTGCTTTCATTACCTTCATTCCCAAGTTCATCGAGTCACAGTTTGGTATCCCAGCCTCCAATGCCAGCATCTACACTGGTAAGGCACTGCCGCTAGGGCTGCTTGAAAACATGATCATTTTGACCATGAAATGGAATGGGTGAAGAGAAAGTTCAATTTAACATCGAAGTGTTAAGTCCATTAACAGCTACCCTTCTCCCCAGATTCTAGGAGGAAGAAATCCTAGAAAGTGTTCTCTTTGATTCAGATTGTATTACCATGTGACACATTTCCCAACTATGTTTTGGGAAGGGGGAGAATTTTGCATATTTATATTTCTATGGTTTAAAAAAATGAAACAGGCAATGACATTCAAATTTAAATCTAAATAGGTCTTTTTATGGGTTGGCATGGGTCTTAAAGTGTTAAGTTAAAAAAATTCATAACCTGAAATATAGAACAGTTTAATGGTATCAGGATTTCCCCTTCAGAAATGTGAACAGATTTTAATTGAATTACTGGAGACAGGTGAATTTAAAAAGGAAATGTATGAATTTTATTTTAGATGTTTGATGCCTGGGCAAATTGATTTTTAGGAGACTTTGATGCACATACCCATAGTACTTAGTGTTCAAATCTTCTTTCATAATAAACTGGATGCTTAGAAATGTGGAAACATGCAAAAACTTGGAACCAAGCCAAATGCCCATCAATGATATACTGGATAAAGAAAATGTGGCACATATACATCATGGAATAATATACAGCCATAAAAGGGGTGAGCTCATGTCCTTTTCAGGGACATGGATGTAGCTGGAAACTATCGTTCTCAGCAAACTAACACAGGAACAGAAAACCAGACACCACATGTTCTCACTAATAAGTGGGAGTTGAACAACGAGAACACATGGACACAGGGAGGGGAACATCATACACTGGGACCTGTCAGGGAGTTTGGGGCTAGGGTAGGGATAGCATTAGGAGAACGTAAATGGCAGGTTGATGGGTGCCACAAACCAACATGCCACGTGTATATCTATGTAACAAACCTGCAGGTTCTGCACATGTATCCCAGAACTTATATAAGAAGTATATAAAAAATGTGGAAACATTAATTCTCAGATATTGGAGGCATTTTCAGTATATTATATCATGTAATATTCTAGATATTTTCTTAGTGGTATCAAAGATGGCTGGTTGACCATATCTTCCTAAAGGCTTAATTTATTTAATAAAGAATATTTCAACAGTTGAAGTATATTTAAATAGTGTAGAATTATGATAACTTTTCAGGTTACTTAGGCTCCTGCTTTCTCCAATTCCACACTCAAATCCAGTAAATTTGAATTATCTGAAACTGAACAGGCAAGATTACGTTACTGTAGAAAGAGAAACTGATTTGAAATATTTGGGCAATCACTTTGTTCTCTACTTCATCTTAGACATTTAAAGACATACAACATTGGGTTGTGAGTTCAGGATAGCACATGTTTTTTATAAAGAATATACTGCTGTGGACTATTGTAATTGTGACTTAAAATATGTTTTTCCTTGATCTTGGTTGCAAAATATATGCTTTCCTGCATTAAGGTAAAATTCATTTTTTACAGTTTGGTTATGAGAAAATCTAAACCTTCCATTTGTAGTTTAACTCTTCCACTAACCCTTTATTGAGCAATGATTTTTGGACAGGGAAATTAAAAGTTGTCTTGTAGTTAGATTCAAAGCCACACAGCCATTAATTGTAGAGTCTCCAGCATTTCCCAAACTAAGTTTCAATATTCAAAGGTGTTACTGGAAAGGAGGTTCATAGTAAAATAAATTTGGAACTTGCTGAGTTAAACAATGTATCATAGGATTTTTTACTCCAGGCCCTTTCATTTCCTTTAACATGCCGATAAGTGCTGTGAAACTCCCAGACGACGACTCAGACGGCAGCCTTTTCCAAAGTCATTTGACCATGAAACCCAAGTTTTTTAGAGGCATCTTTTTCATAAACAGTGTTCCCCAGGATACACATAGGGAAGCCCTCCTGTGTGCCCCAGTTCCAGCCAGACCAGGGAGCAGAGCTGCCTAGATCATTCCATTTCTCTGTAGATGCATCACTTTCACCCCCAGGGTTAGTGGGAGAGTGGGGCAGTGCTGAGCTGGGTAGGCGCTAATGCACCTTGAATGGATACTGACTAAAACCATCTCTTAGTTACTGGTAGAGGCCCAGGCGGGAGGTGGTGACACCAATGTCTGACAAGGGCATCATTGCAATGCCACAGTCAACGCCACTTCACTCCTCTTGTGTAGTGTGTCTCTGCTGAACGGCGGGTCTGTGTCACAGTGCATTCTCCCTGCTCATGTTCTTTCTGCTGACCCACTTGGGGTCATATTTATCTCAACTAGTTAAATATTATGAAGTTGGTATTTTGGAGAAGCCTAAATAATGGGAAGAACCCTTGTATTAGTCTGTTCTTACACTGCTGTAAAGACATACCCAAGACTGGGTAATTTACAAAGAAAAGTGGTTTAATTGACTCACAGTTCTGCCTGGCTGGGGAGGCCTCAGAAAACTTACAGTCACAGTGGAAGGGGAAGAGAAATGTCTTACATGGTGGCAGGTGAAAGAGAGAGAGCAAGAGCAGAAAAACTGCCTTGTAAAACTATCAGATTTTGTGAGAACTCTCACCATCATAAGAATAGCATGGGGCGAACCATCACCTCCCACCTGGTGCCTCCCTTGATACATGGGGATTATGGGGATTACAATTTGAGAAGAGACTTGAGTGGGGACACAGAGCCAACCCATATCAAACCTGAAGGTGCAGTTATACAGCGTGCCCTTGGAATCCGTTCACTGCTGGTCACTAGTTGCATACTTTGGTCAAGTCACTTTCCTCCCCATGTTTCAGCTGAAACTGGAGTTTATCTGTAACTTGAGGGTAATCTCTTCCCTGTCTCTCTGTGTCGGCATTGTTGTGAGGATCAAATGAAGTAGTGAATAGTGATTCGTTTTGAAGCTTACCTAACTTCAAATAGGTACAACAACATAAATGGAAAAATACAACCTGATTATATCATAGTAAAGAAAATAGTTGTTTATGGTGATAGTATCTCACATCTGAAGTTGTGCAGTTTGAACAGCTCTGAGCATAAAATCTCTGTAATTATAAAAATGATGACAATAAAACCATTGCTGACATGTACTCAATGTTTACTACGTGCAAGGCTTTACCTAAGCAATTATATGTGGATAACATAATTTAATCCATGTAACTAATGCCTGTGAAGTAGATATTATTAATGATGCCCATTTTCTAGGTGAGAAAAAAAGGCCCAGAGAAGTTTAAATAACTTGCTTAAAGGCAAATAGTGTTAGAACCGCATGCTAGAATCTTGTACTCCTTGGAGTATATAAATATTGCCAAGTGTTTTTTACTGAAATATTGTAATAGGTATACACTGTTGTCATCATTTCTATTTAGTTTTTTCACTATTTCCACAAAGACAATATTCCAGTGGTTTTAGGATTCCATGCCCACCCACTCAGCCTCTGAGCCATGGTTCACAGCGTCTGTTTTTGGAGCACAGTGATCTTTCAGCATTGCCTTTGCTTGGGCTCTTGGCTTTTGATGTGTAGAATTACAAAGAGTTAGAGCAATTGGTTTGTCTTTACAAGGAAAAGTAGCCTTGGAAAATTCCATTTTGTTTTTCACTGTAGAATAATTGAGATACTTATTTCTGTGGTAAAAGAATTAAGTTGGGATGTAATTTTAAAAATTACTGCAATTTTTATTGTTGTCTAAATAACCAAATATTTGCCATCCATCTTCAGCCACTGATTTTGGGTTTGGTTGAAGTGATTCACAGCAGTGCCACTGAACTCAAATTGCAGCCTTAGGGATTCAAGAAACATGTGAATGGGCTTTGATTTGCTTCATTCTTATAAGGTCATCGATAGCTTTTATGTTATTTTATGAGCAGTTTTAAAAATCCATTTTTATACATGAGGCCAACAAACATATGAAAAAATGCTCACCATCAGTGGTCATCAGAGAAATGTAAATCAAGACTACATTGAGATACCATCTCATGCCAGTTAGAATGGTGATCTTTAAAAAATCTGGAGACAACAGATG
>NW_016107324.1:3825587-3877856 GCF_001604975.1 Cebus imitator
GAACACATGGACACAGGGAGGGGAGCACTACACACTGGGGTCTGTTGGAAGGAAATAGAGGAGGGACAGTTGGGGGTGGGGAGTTGGTGGGGGATGGCATGGGGAGAAATGCCAGATATAGGTGAGGGGGAGGAAGGCAGCAAATCACACTGCCATGTGTGTACCTATGCAACAATCTTGCATGTTCTTCACATGTACCCCCAAACCTAAAATGCAATAAAAAAATAAATAAAAATAAAAAAAAGAAAGAAAATCCATTTTTATACTAGTTTTATAAATGTATACATAGATTTTTTTTAATGTTGAGATTAAGTGTTTAAATACAAATAGAGTATTTTAGGTATAGATGTCTACTGTAACCAGCCATATCCAAGGTCAGGTGATGACACTTGGCCCTGAGATGTGTGCCAATGCCACACTCAAGAGTGGTGGCTCTGAGAGAGGAGAAAGTTACTTGCAAACCAACATTCTGTAGCGGCTGCTAAACTCCTCCCACATATCATTTTAATCATTATTGAGATGAATAGAAGCTATTAGGAACAAAAAGTGACAATTATAGGCTCTTTGTCTTTTGGACAGAGAGGTATGTATTAATATTATGCTGAATTACATTTGTTTTTTTCAGTGCTAATGAGAACTTTTGTAAAAGCTTATGGTGGACAAAAAGAACACTCAGATTCTCTTTATTTATTTATTTATCAATCGACTGATTTAAGGAATATGTCCGTGTCTACCATGTGGCAGGTTCTTAGCCAGTACTCTAATGATGACAGTTAAACAGGGTTCAGTTGCTCTTTAAAAATGTCTTTAAGACTCAAAGGACGCAAAATGACAAGAAACACATCAGCATTTCTTGCAGGAAAAGATACTACATGGCATCAGCATTAAAGTAAAGATGTGTTAGGTTGATGCAAAAGTATTTGCAGTATTTGCTGTGAAAGTAATGACAAAAACTGCAATTACTGGTTGGGCATGGTGCCTCACCCCTGTAATCCCAACATTTTGAAAGGCTAAGGTGGGTGGATCACTTGAGGTCCGGAGTTCGAGACCAGCCTGGCCAACATGGCGAAACCTTGTTTGATGACGCGCCTATAATCCCAGCTACTCAGGAGGCTGAGAGGCACCATAATTGCTTGAACCCAGGAGGCAGAGGTTGTAGTGAGCCAAGATTGTGCTACTACACTCCAGCCTGGGAGACAGAGTGAGACTTCATTTCAAAAAAAGAAAAATATGGCAATTGCTTTTGCACCAACCTAATACTTTGCAGCCACAGACCATCTTTCACAGCAAGAGGCAGGATCCACTTGCCCCCCTCAGAAGCGAGTGGCAGGACACACTTTTTCTCTTATTCCAGGCTCATGATGTGTGCACGGACGACCCAGGAACCATGGAGTTCAAAATACGATTTTGGCTGGAGTCTTATATATTTTTAAAAATATTTTATATGTTTTAAAATATTTGAAATACTTGAACATTTTTTATATTATCTTTGTCCATTGGTTCCTGCTGTGTAACCCGTCTCACAGCCGAGCTCTCCAGGGGTCTTAGTGAGACCGGTTACAGATCATGCTTGTTTTTGTCAATAAACAATGCTGACAAGCTGGTACAAACCATCCCAACCACTTCGGAACTATGAGGCAACACTGTTCATGAACATGCTTTGTGTCTTGGCTGCGAGTCAGTGCCCTGCAGATACACTTTGATGATTTGGAAAGACAGCTCAGGCTAATTCCAGGCCTGTGTTGTTATCCCTCTCAGGAACTCCCCGGCTTTTTGCAGTACGTAAGGTGGACAGTGTTCTTCTCTCTAGGTCTCTTGTCTAGTCTAGAAAACAATAACTTGAACTGGAATGAACTCTGTATTATCTTCCTTCTCTAAAATCTTAGATTAAATAATTTTCCCAAAGCCATGTGTACCAAATAAATATTTATTCTTATATTCCCTATAGAGTTATATTGTTTTCTTAAAAGGGACTAGTTATTAACCAATTTATCACTCTGGTATTTGTAGCAATGTTGCATCCCTCACAAACTCTGGCCATGTCCAGAATCAGTATTATCTGTTTCGTTTTGCTGTGGGCAGCCTGATGTAGTACACAGACCTCTCTGTGAATCCCAGATCTGTGACTTAACTAGATGTATGCTTTCAGCCAAATTGCTTGCCCACTCAGCGTGTCAGTTTCTCATTTGTAAAATGTGAGTGATCATTCCCCGTGGCTACTGTAAAATATTAAGTGAGGTAATAAGATCTTAAAGCATTTTGTATATAGTAGATGCTCACTAAATATCAATTTCTCTTCCTCTTCTGTTATGAAACTGTTAAATTTAAATTTCCTTTAGAAAATCTTGTTAGGTTTTCTAATTTTAAAACAAATTGTATTGGTCTAATTTACAGAGGTAATTTGGCTTTTTGTTAAATCCCACCTGCTAAGAGAGGCAACACGTTCACATAAAATGGTAAGAAGTGAGTATTTTCCTCTTAATCATAGGAGTAAAGTAGCAGAAACTTTCTGGGGCAGGAGACAGTGAGGAGGTGTTAGAGAAGGATGTCCACACTTGCAGCACATTACGAGCCTCTCTCTCACACACACTCTCTCTCTTTGAATTGTTCCCATCTGTTCACCAAATGATCAGCTTCTTGTTTTCACCAGTTCCCCAAATGCCCTTAATTTCTTATGTGATTCTTTCTCTTTATTTACTAGTTTTAAGAGTAAGTTTATATTCCAGCAAATTTATATGGTGGCCAATAATTTGTTAAAAGTATTATGAACTCATTTTTCTGTGCTTGATGTGCTTTACTCTGGTGCAGTCATTATTCTTTTTGATGGTTCAATTGCCCAATCTTTGGCCATTGGGAGCCCCTCAAAGTTAGCACCTGTGTCCTTTGGCGCTGCCTCAGTCATCTTTGTGGCTTCTGTCATGGCAAAACATGACTCTTATCTTTCACATTTCCTGCTCTAGACCTGGGATCAGTCATAGTTTCCAAGGAATCTTGAGAGGAAAGATTTCTTGAGAGGAAAATGGTAGTTGGATACCATCATCTGGACACTTGGGATGCTCATTGACAAAGATTGTCATTATTTCTGGGCTTTTGTAATTAAAAAAAAAATCATGAGCTTATAATGATATTTGCACTTCAAATGTTAAGATGACAAGTTATTACTTAACTTTTTTGATATTATATTTTAATCTCTCTTCTCTAATGACAGAAATCATTTTTTTCTAATTACTTTAACCTAATATTTTATTCAAGTGTGTGTTTGTATGTATAATAATTTCAAACCAATTCTTGGTATTATTGCTAACCACAAACTATAAGACATATAGCCCAGAAGTTAACTGTAAAATACCAAATACAGCTTTAGACTGTTGTAGTTCTTTTGTCCAAAGGCCATTTCTTACTACAAATATGCAAAATACTGTTCTGAAGTTATTTGAAGTAATTCTTTTCTGTTTGGTTATGTCTGATATGTTGTGATGTTTGTTTGTTTTAATTTGTTTTGGGTTTTTAATTTTAGGATTACTTTTTTTATTTAGTTAAATTCATATTTAAAATTATATAAAACATCTATATGGTTTGAAGGTCAAAACTACAAACAAAGTACACTCAGAGAGGCCTCACTTCCATTCCAGTTTCTTACAATTCTCTTCTTCCTGCTATAGGAAGTCATTTAAAAAATTAGTTTATCCTTTATTTATTTCTTTTTAAAATGTGTAATAAATATATGTATTACATATGCAATATATTTAATATTACATCACTATTTTGCGTTAGTGTTTTTCACCTTTCTTTCCAGAGGTCGGCATGCTATATGCCCTGTTCTGTGCCATACAGTCTAGAGATCTTGCTCATTCTGTACAGCTACACAGTACTTCATTGTGTGAAGTCTATTTGGTCCCCTAATGATGGACGTTTGGTTGTTTCCATTCTTCTGCTATGACATGATAGTGATAGGTGTAATAAGTCACTACATACTAAATAACCCGTTTGCCTAGTATATTATACTTGTTCCTTTTTAACTATCTGATTGCCCAGCATTCAGTTTGCCTTCACCCTGGCAGAGAAGCTGATTCCAGAAAGGTGAAGGAGACTGAGAGGCTATGTATGTTTTTGTCACATAATACTCAGCCTTCATCCTTCCCATGCTCTCTCCTGCCCAAGATTTAGTATTTACTTTCAGATTCTTATAAAGATCAAAAGAGTGAATCTTTGTGAAAGTGCTTTAAAAAGCCTATACAGCTTTTGGGAATCCAAAGCAAATTGGCATCTTTCCTTCAGTGGAGCCCATGCTATGATGGTAAACACAGGTGAGCTTTCAATCCACTCCAAGCCAGCCATGGCATTAGAGAGGCACCTTTTGGACATGGTTTGCAGCCTTCACCACAATACTGCAGTGGGAGGGAGTCCTCTCTCCAGTGAAGAGTTGATGAAAATGAGGCACACAGAGGAATTTTTGCAAGGAACATACCTCACAATCCATTATAGGTTCATATGATATAGATTGAACTGGTCCTCAGAGAAGCTGCTTACAATTTGGAATTTTTATTGAGTCAATTTTTTTCTTCTCCAACTTTTATGTATTAGGTAAGACATATAGCATACTTAAGAGGGTCAGTTGAGGAGATAGATCTTGTTGAAATTCTTATTCTGTTTTTTCATCTGCCCATCCATCCAGCCATCTCTTCACCCATTCGCCCATCTATCCACGCACAAATATTTATCAAGCTTTTACTATGGGCCTGACACTGTGTACAGTGAAGCCAGATGAGAACACAGAGGAGCCCCATCCTTAAGGCCTCACAGTCTAGTGAACCTCATAGGTTGCCTGTGACCTTGGATGAACCCATTAACCTCTATGAGTAGCAAAGGCTCTGAGGATTCAATGAGAGAATGTATGTGGTGGGCTTTACACAGTGCCTGGAAAGTAGCTAGTAGTAATAAATGTTTGCTTACTTTATGAGATCTTCCAGGAAGAAGAATCTTAGACAGTAGAGTACAGGCAGGATTTAGGACAGGTGGAAAACTTTCATAGAAAAGATTATCTGGGGGGAATGCATTTTAGAAAGAAGAAGAAAAAGTGTGGCTAATATGAGGTAGAGGCCAGGCATGGTGGCTCACGCCTGTAATCCTAGCACTTTGGGAGGCCAAGGAGGGCTGATCACTTGAGATCAGGAGTTCTAGACCAGCCTGGCCAACATGGCAAAACCCCATTCTCTACTAAGAATACAAAAATTAGTGGGGCGTGATGGCGCATGCCTGTAATCCCAACTATTCAGGAGGCTGAGGTGGAAGGATCTCTTAAACCCAAAAGGCAGAGGTTGCAGTGAGCCAAGATTGAACCATTGCATTCCAGCCTGGGCAACAGAGTGAGACTCCATCCCCCCCACGAAAATAAAGAAAAAAAGAAAAGAAAAAAAATGGGAGGTAGGAAAATGAAAGAGAAAGCAAGAGACTTGATACTGAAGTGAAAGGCTGAGGGATAACCTGGTCTGAACTGAAGGAGGCTGGAAGGTGTAATAACAATGATTAAAGTACAATTGCTTTAAACATGTATCAGCTGCATCAGTGTAGGGTCAGGGTCAAATTTTTATATCTCTGATTTATTTACTCTGCATTTATTTTTCCAATATAAATGGCTGCTTTTCACAACTTGTAGCGGGAAAAAAGAAATTTTAAGTGTTTTAATTTTATATATTTTGGCACAGTGCAGGGAAATGTCCCTTGACTCAATCTTTCAATTAACTAAAATGCTTTTTGCTTCACTCATCTTTGATGATTAATAGCACAGTCCATATGTCTGGGATTTGTTTCCCAAGCACATGTGTGCATGCTCACACTGAAAAACAAAGACGACCATGACCTACTTATGAGGATATATTCTGTGTTCCGAGGACATTCCCCTCGGTGCTCTCCACATTGCCACATCTGTGGTCACAGCCCCGCGGCGTTCCAAATAGCCCAGAGCCCCTGAGAACCTTAGTCGTAAAAATATTATATTTTGTTCACAGAGCAGGGCTTCTTTGTGAATAAAAGTCAGGTTGAGAAAGATTAGAGAGCTTTTTAAAAAGACTGAAAACCCACAGGAAACACTGAAGTGTCAAGAAGAGTGTCTCTGCTGCTGAGTGCATCTTATCATTGGTTCAATCAACAAAGAGATGCCCAATAGATTTGATGAAGGAATGAACAAAAACTTTAATCTTCCTGACACTTAGGGTCTGCATCTCTACAACTAGGACTTGAATTAGACAACGTTTCACTAAAGGGCAACTAGTAAACATCCCACCATCCCTCACGACCTACAAAATCCTCTGATTTTTATGAGTAGCTTATTTTTCTAGGCGTTCGTCACTATCTTACCACTTTACTTTGGATCTATACATTTTCCTGGCAGTTTAAATTTCTTTTGTGTATATATGTATACGTACATAAATACATAAATATTTATTCTTTTTCTCTCTTAGTGCATGAGATGGAACTGAGGTTGAATTGCTTCACTTTTTGCTCTTCTAGGGGGACTTTACAGGAGTAAAGTAGCTTGATGGTTAAATTTCTGCTTCTGAGAATCTAGGAACTTCTTACTAGGCATGGTCCCATGTTAGTAGGCCCATACCCTGCGAAAGTGAGTGATCCCTGCCTGCTCTGTACTGAACCAATGTGCCGTAGGAGAAAGGTTGTGGATTTTGGCATCGGAAGTTCTGGGTTCAAGATCTGCCTCTGCCACTTACAAGCTGTGTAGCCTTGAGTGAGTGAGCTCATTTGGCCCCTGTTTTACTGGCTGTGAAATGCTATCATTGTATCCATTTTGGAGGGCTTTTGAAGTTTTAAAAACTAAATATTACTTAAGTGTAAAGAACAATGCAAATATTAATTATTAAGGAGGATGACCCTGGCTTTTCTCCCTATTCATCAAAGAGACCGGCCTCCATAAAAGGACAGGAGAACCAGGATTATTATTGAAAAAGATGAGGGAAGGGGAAAAGTAGGAGACAGAGTAGATAATTAATAAAGATACACAGGTGAATTCAAGCATCCATGGCCTCACAGATAGTGGCACACTGCAGCTAGTGACAAACTGTTCTGACTCCCAGCTCATGCTGCCACCTCTCATTTCCCCAGAGATGCTTTCTGTTTAGTCATAAAGATCACATCCTGAGCTAATGAATATCCTGTCCCTTAAATATGGCCAGGATAGAGTTATTATCACACAGGCAGGAAATATCTTACTCTTTTTTTCTAAAGAATGAAACTTGTGCTTAGACATTATTAGAAGTTGAAGTAATGTCCTTTTGCTGAACCATCTCACAGTGGACCTCAGCAAATTAGCTTTGCTGCCAGGCTCAGCTTCCTGGTGTGGCATCTTTCCATTGTCCAGAAGGGAGAACTTGGGTTCATTTGGATATGTTACTGTTAGACTGATTCAATATCAGGCTAATAGTTAATTTTTTCAAGTCATTGTACTGAAATTCTTCTAATATCTCTATTTGCAATAAAGATGAATATAATTTATGTTGGATTTTTGATTAAAGTGGATATTTAGAAACATAGGTGCACACTTCTCTTATTACCTAGGCAAGGGACATTTTCTGTATGCTCATTTTATATAGAGTAGTTCAATATTATTTAGTAATATTTTCTTTAAATTTGTTTGAAATATATACTATATAAATACCAAACCCTTTTGAAAATGCAAAAAATTGAATAGGTATTTATATATTAAATGCAAAAATTGAATAGTTACATATTGCAGTATCCCTTTAGTCACTTGGCATAGACAGCTGTTTCTAAAAGCACATACTGGGCTGGGCATGGTGTCTCACACCTGTAATCCCAGCACTTCGGAAGGCCTGAGCGGGTGGATCACCTGAGGTCAGGAGTTCAAGACCAGCCTGGCCAACATGGGGAAACCCCATCTCTACTAAAAATACAAAAAATTAGCCAGATACGGTGGTGCATGCCTGTAGTCCCAGCTACTCAGGAGGCTGCGACAGGAGAATCATTTGAACCTGGAAGGCGGAGGTTGCAGTGAGCTGAGATTGTGCCACCACACCCAGCCTGAGCAACAGAGTAAAACTCAGTCTCAAATATATTATATGTATATGTACACACACACACACACACACACACACACCCCTATATTTCATTATATATACATTACAAAAATAAATAGCATACTAAAAGTTTGTTGTTAAACAAATAAGCACCTATCCTCTTGGGAAAAATACTTTAAGGAAAGAGATTTTACAATTTTCCTTAGCTTCCTTTTCTGTTAGTTAATAAACCTGCTCACTTTCTTTAAAGTATGAACCTTTTCATCTCACCTTGAATTTTTTTTTTCTTTTGAGGGATATAAAGGATAAGTGAATTTTGACTTTGAGAAAGATGTTGAATTTGCGCTGGGCATGATGGCTCCGGTTTGTAAACCTAGCACTCTGGGAGGCCAAGACTGGAAGATGGCTTGAGCCCAGGAGTTCAAGCCTAGGTAACATAGTCAGACCTCATCTCTATAAAAAATAAAAAAAGTTTAGCTGGGCATGATGGCTTGTGCCTGTGGTCCCAGCTACTCAGGAGGCTGAGGTGGGAGGATTGCTTGAACTCAAAAGGCAGAGGTTTCAGTGAGCCGAGATCAATCCAGCCTGGGTGACAGAGTGAGATCTTGTCTAGTTGTGCAGCCATCAAAAACGATGAGTTCGTGTCCTTTGTAGGGACATGGATGAACCTGGAAACCATCATTCTCAGCAAACTGACACAGGAGCAGAAAATCAAACACTGCATGTTCTCACTCATAGGCGGGTGTTGAACAATGAGAACACATGGACACAGGGAGGGGAGCACTACACACTGGGGTCTGTTGGAAGGAAATAGGGGAGGGACAGCAGGGGGTGGGGAGCTGGGGGGGATGGCATGGGGAGAAATGCCAGATATAGGTGAGGGGGAGGAAGGCAGCAAATCACACTGCCATGTGTATACCTATGCAACAATCTTGCATGTTCTTCACATGTACCCCCAAACCTAAAATGCAATAAAAAAAGTGTTTAATTTATATTCAAACATTCATCCAGCACAAATTTAAATTATTATTGAAAACTACCTTATAGACAGAACAAAATATAGTTTTAATGTTACACCCAAAAAAATATGTCTTTATAAATACTTTGATATAGTTGAAAATAAAAGTTCCGGTCTTGTGCTATACTTTCCATGTTGTGGTCAATATAAAATTTAGATTCTTCAGTAAGCTTATTTTGTTGTGTCTTATACTAACATGAGGTAAACTTAAAATGCCAATAATTTGCCAAAGAATATATATTTACTATAGTCTCACATGTTGTGGCTAAATTAAGGTTCAAGACTAGTCACTCACTGCCTCCTCTCTGTGTCAGCCAAATTCATTGTTACTTATATTTGTACATATGTATGTATGTGTACATTCACAATATGTACATACATACACAAATATTCACACACACACATACATACACCATGCATATGTTAACAAATCTCATCATTTTTGTCTTGAAGACTTGAGTTTGTTTTAAGAGACAGTGTAACTAACTGAAAAATAGGAGTTAACAGACTAGGTTTCAGTTTTAGAAGGAACAGTGGACTTGGAAATTAGGCAACAGATTTTTCTCATATCAGGCCTGAAAGAACTCTGCCTTTGAAATCAGATTTTTGTCCTCTCTTTGTTTTGTTTACTTTGTGATCTTGGGCAAGGCAAGTCATTCTTGTACCTTAGTTTCCTTATACAAAAAATAGGAATAAATAATAATCCATAAGATTAAATAATATTAAGTGTAAGTACTTTAAGACTTGAAGTCCTCCACACATTTATCTTGATTATTATATTGTCATTTCATTTTCTCAGTCTGTTTTCTTATCTGTATAAGCAGATAATACCTGTTTATAGAGCTGTTGTACTGATCAATTAAATAACTGATGTGAATGTGCTTTGAAAAAGTCATGAGGGCTTATTTCCCTCCATGAGTTTAGATTGTTGTTAGTAATCCTGATTAAAGTTAAAGTCAGCTCATTTTAACATAAACATATTTTTTATCTTATTTTATTTATTTGTTTGTTTTTTTTTGAGATAGAGTCTCGCTCTGTCACCCAGGCTGCAGAGCAGTGGTAGATCTCGGCTTAGTACAAACTCTGCCTCCCTGGCTCAGGCGATTCTCCTGTCTCAACCTCCCAAGTAGCTGGGACTGTAGGCATGTGCGACCATGCCTAGCTAGCTTTTGTATTTTTAGTACAGATGAGGTTTCGCTATGTTGGCTAGGCTGGTTTCGAACTCCTGACCTGAGGTGATCCACCTGCCTATGTCTCCCAAAGTTCTGGGATTACAGGAGTGAGTTATTGTGCCTGGCTCATAAATACATTTCATCTTTTAATCATAGTACTTATATTTTTTGGTGTGTACCTCAGGATGGAAGACAATAAAGGGGTAACCCTTTGAAAAGAATTTTGTTTTCTGCTGTTTTAGGTGGAAAATTAGTCTAAAATATCTTCCTTTCTGAAATAAATAGGATATGAAAGAATTGATCATAAAACAAGTTTCTATATCTAAAAATATTTTTCTTCACTTTTAGAATAAAACTGAGCACCTGTTCTTTAAAAAATGAAGTGGCTTAAATGACTGAATAAAATCTTGCAAAGAAAATAACGAATGTTTGTAATTTAAGTGTATGTTTGTGGGAGCACTAGCCTCATATAAATCTAGAAAAAGCATAGGATTTAGAATTAGAAAACAGTCTAGGCCTTGCTCTGGCATTAATTAGCCATTGATTGGAGGTGAATCACTCATCTTTTCAGAACCTCATTTTAATTTTGTCATCTGTAACACAACGGAGTTACATACATGATCTCTGGGTTCCTGTGTTAATTTAGGATTATATATTTTTTGAGAATATCAGAGACTCAAAGGAACAGAGGCTTGAACAAAAGAGATCTTAATTCTCAGTGACATAAAATTCTGGACATAGCTCAGGGCTGGTTTAGGGACCGTAATAACCCATAGTGCTTCCAATTTCTTCTCCATCGCGGATTCTTGTAGCTCAAAGTGGCAGTCAAGCAGCAAAATGGAAGGAGGAAGGAAGAAGAGCATGGATGTACTACTTTTGCTTACATCACTTTGGCCAGAACTTGCCACATGGCCACACCTAGTTGCAAAGGAGGCCGAGGAATGTAGTCTATTATAAGCAGCCATAAGCCAAGCTGTTACTCTAGAATGGGGATCTGGGGCCAAAGTTAGCCTGCTTCTTGTTTTTGTAAACAAAACTTTATAAGAACACAATCATGCCCATTTGTTTACACATGTCCATGACACTACAACAACAGAGGTGACTAGTGTAATAGACACTGTCTGGCTCACAAAATAGAAAATACTTGCAATCTAGCTCTTAGTAGAAAAACTTGTCAATTCTTGCTTTAAGAAAAAGAAGAGTAGTCACTGGAGAGTAAGTAGCAATCTCTGTCCCAGTGCCCTTCCACATTCTATGATTCTGTGACACACAAACAAAAAATAAAAAGCCCAAATACTTTATTTCATATGATGTCGTAATAGTTTTGAAAATGTTAGTAAATGCTAAAACATGACGTTCTCTCTTGTTCTAATGGGTTGAAACTTGAGTTGCACCTATTAAATTGCCCTGTTTTTGCTCTGTACACTTCCTAATCTTATTATGCCTGCTCTCAGTTCTAATTATCTAAGACGTTAGCTACTCTCCTGCAACTTTGAGTATAGAAATATTAATACTTTATTTGGCACGTGCCTTGTATAGTCTTCATTTTGGTGAAAATAAAAATGTGAAAAGATTCAGGCCACCTTTGATGCTGGCGAAGCCTTCCTAGCATAATATCTGGGGTCGTTGGTGAACCAATGAGCATCACACCACGAAAGCCCGCAGCTGTGAGTGGGAGGTACCTTACATTCACAGTTGCTACACTGTATTTTTTTCCTTTGCTGGTTGATACGTATCTTTGGGGTTAAATTTTAAATATTTATTGCATTTACTACTTATAGCTTTCCAAGCTTTATTGTTGTCTTCCAAAGAGAAATTTTATCTGAAAAGATGTGATTTTGTTGTTAAAAACCAAGAATAAATAAGGTCTGAGCAATAAGAGGAGACAATTAGATGATTTGCTGAGAGATTTAGAGATGGATCTAATCAAATTTAAGTTTTTGTAGGCACACAGGAACCATGTCATCCGTTTCCTTTATAGTAACTTCTACTCAATGACTAGTTTTTATAAGGTTGATTAATTAATGGATTTCTGAAACCTAAGTTCTCATAGACAGTAGGGTTGATGTTCTTCACATGTGCTCCAACCATTAGATTCCTACAGTATGTTTGCATTTGTAAAACTTATTTTGTGGATTTCATTATCTGGTGGAATTGTGCATGTCTTTTGAAACAAACAAACAAAATCTTCGGGTTAAAAGTGCAGTATGTAGCATCCTGGTTAAGATTTTCATCCCATCTGTCACTGCCTTGTCCAAAGGTCATATTTTTTTTCTGGCTTAAGCTATCTTATTCAGAGAGCAAGGTGAACAGATTAATTTTTGAAGTTTCTTCTTGCTACAAAATTTTTGATTTTTATTATTTTTTGATTTTTATTATCCTGGATTCCTGGTAAACTTTCTTTAATGAATGGATGGGGACAGTATACAACTGGAGTATCATTTAATCCCCCAAATGCCGCACTGATATTTCTCCTTCAGGTTTTTGCACAAATGGCCCTTGTCGATGAGACTTTATCCAGGATCCTCCAGTTAAAAATACAACTCCTTTTCCTACTCCTCCTTTTCCTTACTCTGCTGGGCATTTTTCTTTGTAGTAATTTTTACCTTCTAACATTCTGTACAATTTGCTTAAATACTGGTTTGTCTGTTTCCCACATTAGACTGTAAACTAATCTGGGCAGCAATTTTAGTCACTTTGATTCCCTATGTCTCTCTAGAGTTTAGAATAGGCCTTGGCACAGAGTGGATGCTCAATACATACTTTCTGTTAAATTAAACTTTAAAAATCCCAAATTTTTGTAAGTTTTCTGAAAGTTAGTCTTAAAAACATGTTTGTAAATAAGACAAAAATGAATTTTAGGTCAACTGTCATTTAAGTAATCGTAGATTAAAAACACAACGTGATAAGGGGCATCTATGGAAAACCCACAGCTAACATCATTCTTAATGGTGACAGACTGGATGTTTTCTCCCTAAGATCAGGAACAAGGAAAAGATGCCTGCTCTTGCTATTTCTACTCAATGTTACACTGGAGATTATATCCAGGGCCGTTAAGGAAGATAGTGAAATAAAAGACATTCAGATAGGAAAGAAGGAAGTAAAACTATGTCTATTTGCAGATTATGTGATCTTCTATAGAGAAAATCTTAAAAACTGTTAGAACTAATAGATGTGTTCAACAAGGTTGCAAGATCTTACAAGATCGATATATAAAAATTTATTGTACTTCTATACACTAGCAATGAATTGAATATCAAATTAAGGAAACAATTACATTTACACTAGCATCAAAAGAAAGGTATTTAGGAGTAGATTTAACAAAAGAAATGTAAACCACAAAACATTGTTTAGAAATAAAAGAAAAAGTTGGTCAAAGGATACAAAATTTCAAGTTATGTAGGAGGAATAAATTCAAAAGATCTGTACAACAGAGTGACTATAGTTAATAACAATGCATTAACAATTGATAAAAGAGTAGAATTTGTGTATTCTCACTACAAAAAATGATAAGTATGTGAAGTAATGTATATTTTAATTAGCTCAACTTCGCTGTTCCGCAATGTTTCCTCATTTCATAATGACATGCTGTACCTGGTAAATGCACACAATTTTTATTTACTGATTAAAAAATTAAATATTAAAAACTAAGGAAAATGTAAATAAACAAAAAGACATTGCATGTTCATGGATTGGAAGACTTAATATTATTAGGATGTCAATATTTTCTAAATTGATCTATCTGCAGATTCAATACAATCCCCATCAAAATTCCAACTGGCTTCTTTGCAAAAATTGGCAAGCTGCTTCTAAAATTCAGGTAGGAAATATAAGGTACCTAGTGTAGCCAAAATAATCTTGATAAAGAACAAAGTCGGAGGACTCATAATTCCTAATTTCAAAACTTACTAAAAAGTAACAGAAATCAAGACAGGATGGTATGGGGTTAAAGCAGACAAAAACATCAATGAAATAGAATTGAGACCCCAGAAATAACCTTATATATTTATCGTCAACTGATTTTTGAGCCCAGATCACGCCATCGCACTCCAGTCTGGGCAACAAGAGTGAAACTCTCCCTCAAAAAATAAAAATAAAAATGGGCCAGGCATCGTGGCTCATGCCTATAATTCCAACACTGGGAGAATAAGGCAGGACAGTTGCCTGAGCCCAGGAGTTCGAGAGCAGCCTGGGCAACATGGGCTGTATAAAACATCTAAACATTAGCTAAGAGTGTTAGCATGTGCCGTAGTCCCAGCTATGTGGAAGTCTGAGGAGGGAGAATCACTTGGGCCTGGGAGGTTGAGGCTGCAGTGAGCCATGGTTGTGCTACTGTGCTCCAGCATGGGTGACAGAGCAAGGCCCTGACTTCCANAAAAAAAAAAAAAAAAAAGTAAAAAGACAGCCAGCAGAATGGGAGAAAAATTTGCAAATCATACATCTGCTAAGGCAGTAATATCTAGAACATATAAAGAACTCTTACAGCTCAATAACAAAAAGACAAGTCAATTAAAATGGGCAAAGTATCTAAGTAGACATTTCTCCAAAAAAGATGTAGCAATGTCCAACAATAAACACATGGAAAGACGCTCAGCCCTGTTAGTTACCAGGAGAATGCAAATCAAAACCACAGTGAGACACCACCTCACACTCACTCAGATGGCTAAAATAGAATATTATCTGTGGTAATAACAAGAGTGGGTGAAGATGTATAGAAATTGGGGCCCTCACACCGCTGCTGGGAATGTCAAATGGTGCAGCCACTTTGGAAAACAGTGTGGCGTGTCCTCAAACAGAGTCAACATATGATCCAGAAATTCCATTTCTAGGCGTGTATCCAAGAGAAACAAAAACATATGCTCACACAAAACTTGTACATGGATGTTCATAGCAGCATTATTCATAATAACCCAAAAGTGGAAACAACCCAAATGTCCATCTCCTAATGAGTGGGTAACTATTATTAATAAAATGTAATCTAGAAATACAATGAAATGTTATTTGACCATAAATAGGAAGAAGAACTGATACACGAGTCAACATAGATGAACCTTGAAAACATACTAAGTGACAGAAGCCAGACACACATATTATACGACTCCATTTATGTAAAATGTCTTCAATATGCAAATCTGTGGAGGTAGAAATTAGCGTGGTGATTGTCTAGGGCTGGAGCAGTAAGGGGCGAGGGAGGGCTGAGTGTGGTAGTTCATGAGTATGACATTTCTTTTTGGGGTGATGGAAATGTTCTAAAATTTTAGAGATGATTACATGTGTCTGTGAATATACTAAAAACACCAAACTGTACCCTTTAAGTAGGCACATTGTATATACATGAATTATAGCTTAGAGAAGCAGTCAATTAAAAGAAGAAAAAAGATACACAATGTGTCTAATACTGATTTGACTGTATTTCTGAAATGGCTGCTCCGGTCTTCCCTGCTCACTCGGCAGAATGAATATGGTTTCTCAAAAAGCAAAATTTCCACCTGGCCCTCATGGGGCAAGGGCACTCTAATAGGTATAGTTCAGATGTGCAGAAGTTTGTTTTAATTTTTTTCCCAGATACAGAGTTTGAAAAGTCTGCTTACTTCTCCCAGGGGAAGGAGAGCTTTGTCAGGGTTTTGCAGTTCTGGCATTAGTGGGCGTCATGACGATGAATTGTCTTGATGGGAAAGCTCCGAGGGCTCTTGGATTTGGGCAGCAATGGACAGAGAAGTTGGCGAGTTGCTGACAGAAAATGAATCTTGCCCAAAGGGCCTCCAAAGAGGGTTTTGCACTCAGCATAGGCCGCATCTGTGGGCTTTACTTCTATGAATGGAAACCCAGTACAGCACATTGATACCAGTGTCGTTAGAGGCTTATTTTGATAGCTGAAAAAGTTAATAAAGTACTATTATTCTCCTATGAAATTTCCTCTACAAAGGCCCCTACCTGCCTTTCCAGTAGTTTCCTTAAGGCTTTTCACCTTCAGCTTCCCAGCATTAGGGAGATCGGAAGCAAACACTGAGATTTTTGCATTTCATCATTTCAAGTGGTTTTTGCCCTCTGTGGGTTTATCGCTTGGATGCAGAAAGTTCTTTTAGGTTTGTAAGCCATAAAAGATGAAATATTAATTTGATTTGATTTTTGAACCCCTTTCATAAAACAGCTCAGCATTCTCTTTTATGCATTATTTCAGTCAGAGCTTTACAGAAACCTGAAGTGAAAAGCACGGTTGTTTTCTCTGTTGAATGTTCCTTTTTATTACCTTTCCTTCAGTGATCCCCAGACCTTGAATCCTGAGATTGGTTCTCATATTTCTCTCCTACTGCACAGTATCTCCCTGTGTTGGCAAAGAGTTGAAGAAAGGGTTACTATGGGTGAATGAGATCCCTTTGGCCTCAGAGGAGTTAACTGTGGGCTTTATATAAATAGCTCCCTGTTGAAGTCATCGAGGCTAAGGTTTTTAGAAGTGTGTAATTCCTTTGAAAGCCTTTACTAAAAATTTCAGCAAGGCTATGCTAGAAATCTAAGGACATTTTGCCTTGGTTAGCTGTAAGTGGTCCCACGGGAGCCACACTGTGATTGTCACGGGGAACTTGCTAGAGGACACTGAGGCTGATGAAGTCTACTTCTGTCTCCTCTAACTGAAGTTATAGAGGGGCAAAACTGGGGACAGCTGGGGTGCAGCAGCTTTGAACTAGGTGAGCTATCCCCCCAGCTTATCTGTCTCAAAAGAAAATTCCCAAAAGAGCTTACCGTAAGTTCTTCCACTATGCCTAAAGGCTTCGTCAGGCACTGGCAGCTCTGATTGTAGCAAATAATCAACACATACAGGCTGCCTATCCTAATCCAACGTCCCAACAGGGGGCTTTGCTACCCCTCCTTTAAGTTTTGGCTTGAGGCTGTGCCATGAAATACTATGGCTTTAAAGAAATAGCTTGTTCTCTGTCTTAAACAGCCACTGAGTTCAAAGAAAAACGTACCTTAAATTAATTATAATGATACATGTTGTTCATTTATGAAGGGATTGCTGACATTTTTTACAACAGTAAGACTGAGATATACAAAAGAGAAAGAGATATACTTTGCTTTTATACTTTGTGGAGTTACGTATACTTTGTGAGAATATATTCTTACAGTGCTGCCTGCTCTCAGATCAGTTAAAATTTGCTAGCTTCAAGGTGTGGATTTTTAAAATAATCTTTTTAGTTGTTTCCTTCTGACAGTAACTGATACTTATTTCCTATAAGGAAATGCTTGCAAGAGAAAGTGGAAGCTTAAAAGGGCAAAATCATTTATTCGGAGCAAGAGGAAAAGATGTCTTTTGAAGCATCGGGTTAGAAGTTTAGGCTTTAGAAAAGTGAAATAAACTTGAGTTGCTTTCCCTGCTCTAGCACTCTTTAGGTGTTTCTTCCTGTGTGATGTGGAGAGAATGCTGTATTCCTCCTTCCAGTCTAACACACCTTTGCTGGCAAGGTGCACCATGATTTTGAGTTGCTATGAAAGAAAAATGCTTCTAATTAGATCATTACATAAGGCTTGCATACTATTGATTGTAAGACACACTTTGGGTTCAGAGCATAAAAATCTGTAACATTTTGGGAATTAAATGAGATACAATATTTAGAGTAGTTATTACACTACCTGGGATGTAATCAACATTTGTGTGTGCATGCGGTTGTTTGTGGGTGTGTGTGTGTATGCATGCCTGTGTGCACTTGCAAGTAAAAAGAAAAAGGGAGGAGGGCGGGAGGGGGAGAGAGAATGAATGAGTGAATAAATGGTGCTTCTTTTCTCGGCACTCATTCTTTCTTGCCCCTCCATATGCCCAGCCAGGCAGCAGCAGAATCCACATGTCATAATGGCTTACAATGATATTCCGTATTTATGGATAGTCTCATGTTTGCAAGCCATTTATTTTCAGCAGAATGTAAGGAAACTTTAGCCACAGAAAACACCGAAAGGGCAGTGTAACTAGAGCAAAGAAGTGAGAATGTCTGAGATTCTGAGAGCCTGTCTGTATCAATTTAATTCACTATGGTGGGACATTCTGCATTCCTGTAATTTCACAACAGAAAAGAGGTTTCAGAGACCTGATATTTTACTCTTTGTTTCCTTTGGGGACTTCGCAGTTTAAGCTTTTGCTAATAATGTTCAATTCAGATTCTTGGTAAAAGATTTTTCAGGCATCAATCTAGATATTAAGTGCTTATCAGTTTTCAACTGATTTTAGCAATTTATTTTAATCTCAAATTAGATCTTAGATTTTCTGTTTGTAAAATGGGATATAGCCTAGTTGCAGGAATAACTGAAAACAGAAATTAACGAGTAAATCATTTGAAGATTTTATATATTAAGTTCAAAGTTATATAAGATTTTATATAATAAGTTCAAAATGAATGTTTGTTTTTTTTACCCAAACACAAACACATGGTGTTGGTCAGTGCTAAAGAAATAGGAAGATGCTGAAAATATAGACAAGAACCTTAAAGTAAGATAACAGAAAGACTGGGAATAAACACAATAGGAGTGGCAGGTGTGATGACAGGGGCTGGCACTGGCTACCATAAAAGCACACCATTGTTATTGTCTTAACAATAGCAAGGACAGCACAACTGAAGCTCCCTGAACTTATAATACATTCCTGATAATGAACGGGTTGCCTAACTTTGTTCTCCTCTTCTTTGGTTCATTTTCCTGTGCTCCAAATCATGCTTTAAGCTTATGTGTATTTTCTGTGTCTATTTACAATATACAAATTGGCAAAAATTGGAGCCAAAGAGGAAAAATTCAGCCATTAGCTTTTATATTTGGTAATTAAATAAATATTATTTTTCATAAAGACCTATCGACTTCATGCAGCCACAAAAGGCAAGCAATATTGGGACCCAGAATAAAAATGTCAAAATCTAATGTTGCGGCATAATAGTGCTTGACGGAGAAAGAAAGGAAGTAGGACAATTAATGTCTATTTGCTTGGATAAATAAGTAGATAACAGATTTCCAGCTGGAAAGCAGCAAGATATTCCCAGATCCTTTACGAGCAAAGCAGAATCTCCTGCATTGTCAGCACTTAATGTTGCAGTGAGTTCTTTAGATTCAGATAAAAGACACGCTGCTAAATATCTAAGAGAGCTTTATGTGTTAAGAACACACGGTAAGTAAATATCAAAGGTTTGTGTATTTCAAGAACATGCTTAAATTCAGTTCTATAGATTAAATAGCATTTGGGAATTTGCCTAATTATAATTCCGACATATGTGTGCTGAGTTAAACTCATAATATGAGGCAGATAATGAAGTTCATGCTTGTTAAAATGATGATGATGATGGCCAGCATTTGTTGATTGTATGCTAGGGATCAGACACTGTTCTAAGCCTTTCACAGGTCTTAATTCATTTAATCCTAACAACCCTAGGAAGAAGATACTATTATAATCCACATTTCAAAGAGGAGAAAATCTGAGGCCTGGAAATTTTCAGTAACTTGCCTAAAGACATGCAGCTTTTAAGTGGCTGAGCTGAGATTTGAACTCAGGGGATCTGGCTACGGAGCCCATACTCTTACCCAGCTCTGTCTCTTGAACAACTGGAATTGCGTTGGGCTCTCTCCTCTATGGCTGGCACCTTGGGCCTCGGGTGCCTGGGCTTGGTGCAGGCATTCCCATCTTCCCCGTTCTGTCCCCCTCGCCCTCCCCACTGAACATACCGAGGTGTCCTTGGGCATCCATCCGTCCATTGATGGCCTTTTCCCCACCTTCTTCTCCCCCACGCTCCCCAGGTCTTGGCCATTAGAGGGCGCGGAAAGCAGGAACTCGGGGGTCCTTCCACGTCTGGGAACCCGGCAGGGTCAGGGGCAGAGGCACAGAGAGGTGAGGGGTGCAGGGGTGAGAGGCGCAGCGGGCTGACTCTCTGGGGTCTGGGGACAGAGTGAAGGGAAGGAGGGCACCAACCAGGGATGGGAATTTGAGCTCAGACAACAGAACTAGCCGAATACAACAGACAAAGTAACTTCTGCTGGGAGAACCCATTTTTTTTTTTTCCTTTTTTTTATTGCATTTTAGGTTTTGGGGTACATGTGAAGAACATGCTAGATTGTTGCCTAGGTACACACATGGCAGTGTGATTTGCTGCCTTCCTCCCCTTCACCTATATCTGGCATTTTTCCCCATGCCATCTCTCCCCAACTCCCCACCCCCCACCGTCCCTCCCCTATTTCCCCCCAACAGACCCCAGTGTGTGATGCTCCCTTCCCTGTGTCCATGTGTTCTCATTGTTCAGCACCCACCTGTGAGTGAGAACATGCGGTGTTTGATTTTCTGCTCCTGTGTCAGTTTGCTGAGAATGATGGTATCCAGGTTCATCTATGTCCCATCTTTTATATTAATTTTTTCCAGCCCCAACAGGGAATGGGCAGGCAGGGTGGTGGGTGGAGAAACTGACTACCAGCCCCTCCATAAGCTCACCCAGAACTACTACTACAGCTGCTGTACTTGGAGCCAGGGGCTTTGGGGGTGGGGGCGGGCAGAGAGAAGGCTCTGAACTGTCTGACCCCATCCCCACTGCTCTTCCCAAGAGGCGTATGATTCCCCAAAGCAAACTTTACATCATTCTCTGACCGGAGATCTGAGCAATGTCCATATTCGCGTAACAAGTGGTCAGATCTTTCTATTTTGATAGTGCAGCGAGATGGAAATGATGGAGGCGCAGAAGAACATTTCCATGGGTTTTCACTCTGTTTGATGTACCCTCATATTTACTGATGACAAATGTTCTGTTTTTGAGGGCCTAATGCTAATTAGGATGCACAGGCAAATAAATTCTGCTGCTTTTTAATTATGACTCAGCTGCCAGCATGGAGATTTGTTGTTATCCTGTGGGTCTAGTACAGTATCTGCCGCTCCATAATTGCTCAGTTGAAATGGAAATTTTATGAATAAAACATTTTCATTCTAAAGGCAAATTAATCACATTGATAGTATGTATACGTTTTCTTGGTGAGGAGGGTACTTTCCCTCACCAGCTCGTCTCACTCCAGAGCTCTGGGTGAGATTTCACGGAGTGGTTGGGTGTAAGAGGCAGCTGTGATAATGTGGGCCCAGTGTGGGGCTGGGAACAGAAAATGTCAGTTTCCATCCAAACTCTCCCTTTTGTGCTGTGCATTATAAATATAAGCAGGCCACTTTCCTGAGCCTTCAAACTCCTCATCTGTAAAAGGGCCACTGCCGGCCAGGCTCACTACTGTAATCGCAGCACTTTGGTAGGCCGAGGTGGGTGGATCACCTGAGGTCAGGAGTTTGAGAACAGCCTGGCCAATATGGTGAAACCCCATCTCTACTAAGAATACAAAAATTAGCAGGGCATGGTGGCCAGCGCCTTTAATCCTAGCTATTTCAGAGGCTGAGGAAGGAGAATCACCTGAACCCGGGAGGCAGAGGTTGCAGTGAGCAAAGATCGCACCACTGCACTCCAGCCTGGGCAACAAGGGTGAAACTCTGTCTCAAAAAAAAAAAAACAAAAAACAAAAAGCCATTGCCGATTTCACAGGACTCTGGTGAGGATTACAGGATGAACACTGGGTGCCAGGCAAAACTGGCTTTCAGTTAAGCTCCCTGTCTTCCTCTGCTCCTCTTTGTGGGTTGCTGAACATGCCAGAGCATGCAACCGTGCACGTGAATGCAGCTGCAAACTTCTGGTGTCCAATATCGTCTGGACCTGTGTAGTTCTGATTTCACTTTCCCACCATGGTTTTTCCAGCACTTGGCCACATTTAAAGTTCTCAATATCTCTTCCTTCTAAGAGTTGGTTTTATTTTCAATTGTACAGAAAAAAAAATCAAAGCTATAAAAAAATGAATCTCCAGCATGTTATGAATTCTCAGACAAAAAGCGTCTGCAATGAAATACGCCAGAATGCAATCAGTGGATTTTTGTTCCTTCCTATTTTTCTGTTTTCCTTCTTACTTTTCTGTGTTTTTCTTCCTACTTTTCTATGTTTTTCAAATGTTTTGTTACAGCATGTACTGCATTATGTTTACAAAATAATGGGAAAATATAACAGAAAAACTAACACTGTAAAGCTACTACTCACCCATGGATTTAACCTCTGTTCTAGCCCAGATGAAGGAGTCTCTCTCTGTCTCTCTACTAAGGGCCAAGTTGATTATCTGTGCTGTTAATTCTATATTATCCTGACTTCTCAAGGATCTTGCATTGCCATTCACTAAACTTTCCCCTCCACATTCAACCATTCATTTCCTTTTTAGTTTATTTTCCTCAGTATATAAATATGCTTAAGTCCTCTCTGCATCCTAGGAAACAGATAAAACCCTCTAAACCCCAGCCCTACCTTGGCCCCAGCCTAATTCGAGACTTATATCCCTTTTACATGCAAAGTTCTAGAAAGGGCTGTCTGGATTCCCAAACTCTAGGTCCTCGTGACTGACTACTCCTGCATGACACTCTTAAAACTGCTCTTGTCAGAGGTCCAGTGACACATTGTCTCACTTCAGTCTTTCTTACCGGACTTCTCTAAGGCACTTGATAATGTTGTCATTTTCTCCTTGAAACTCTCTCCTAGGTTTCTTGGTTTTCTTTCCTTTTCTTTTTTCTTCTCTGTTTTTTGAGATGGAGTCTTGCTCTTTCACCCAGGCTGGCATACAAGGGTGCAATCTCAGCTCGCTGCAACCTTGCCTTTTGGGATCAAGCAATTCTCCTGCCTCAGCCTTCTGAGTAGCTGAGATTACAGGCATGCGCCACCAAGCCCCGAGACAGGGTTTCACCATGTTGGTCAGGCTGGTCTGGAACTCCTGACCTCAAATGATCTGTCCCCTCGGCCTCCCAAAGTGCTGGGATTACAGGCATGAGCCACCGCGCCCGGTTGAGCATTTCCACCTGATTGTTCCTCAGGTCCTTCACCATCAACAAGTCTACAGTGGTGGCCATTGAGCTGCTCTGCACACACATTTCCTCCTCATATTCCAAATTTCTTCCACCATCTGGTGTCATGCAGGCATCCTTCCTGTCTCCCTGTCTTATCTAATTTATTGGGCCATCTTTGTAGGGCCCTACTGTGGCTCACAAGGACCTTTGCAGGCATCCTCCTGACCATTTCTCTGAGTCGAGTTTTGACCCCATCTAAGCTGTCTTGCATCTCACTTCAGGGACGATCTTTGTAATACACAGCTTCCATCCTTTCAATCACAGCTCAGAATTCTTCAGCGGCCTCCTTTGTCAGAGCTACAATCTAAGCTCCTTTCATGGTCTCCTTTTTCCCTCTCTCTCTTCTCCAGGTCTTTCCACCTCCCAGCTGCTTACTTTTCATACTCAATATTTTGGATTGTGTTGAATCCTCAGTTTTGTTATCTCATGCCTCTGTGCATGTATTTTCTTTGCGCAGATACTTTCTTTGTGTGGGACGTTGTCTGTGCTGGTTCATTGGGCATATTCTATCTCATCTATTGAGAGTCAACTCAAATACTGCCACTTGTGTGAGGACTTCTTGGATTTCATCCAGGGAAGACTCTTCCTGCACTTCATGTAATTATTTTATTGTATTCTATTCCCTATTAAGTAGTTTGTTTCTCTTTTAGATTGTAAGGTTCTTGGGGGCAGGCATCATGATGATTTCTTTATTTTATTTTATGTTTTTGAGATGGAGTCTTACTCTGTGGCCCAGGCTGGAGTGCAGTGGCGCCATCTTGGTTTACTGCAACCTCTGCCTCCAGGGTTCAATCAAGAGATTCTCCTGTCACAGGCTCCTGAGTAGCTGGGATTACAGGAATGTGCTACCACCCTTGGCTAATTTTTGTGTTTTTAGTAAAGATGGGGTTTTGCATGTTGACCTGGCTGGTCTCCAGTTCCTGACCTCACCTGATCCGCCAGCCTTGGCCTCCCAAAATGCTGGGATTACAGGCGCCAGCCGCTGTGCTTGGCCAATTGCTTTATTCTTTATGGTGAAAAAATAACATACCCAGAAGTACATTAAACACAATTTAGAGATAATTATAAAGTGAACACTGTGTAACTGTCTTAGTTCATTCAGGTGGTTGTAACAAAATTACCATCCACTGGGTGGATTATAAACAACATAAATTTATTTCTCACAGTTCTGGAGGTTGGGAAGTCCAATAACAAGGCCCTGGCAAATTCAGTATGTGCTGAAGGAGTGCCCAGTTTCTTACAGAAGGCTGTCTTCTCACATGTAACCTCCCACTATGTAACTTCACATGGAAAGGCGAGGTAGCTCTTTCAGTCCTCTTTTATAAGGACACGAATCTTATTTATGAGGCCTCCCATTCTTGTGACCTAATCGCCTTCCAAAGCCTCCACCTCCTAATCACCTTGGTGATTAGGATTTCATCGTGTGAATTTTTGAGGACACAAACATTCAGACCACAGCAGTAACTATTACCCAAGTCATGGCATGAAGTATTTTTCAGCACCAGAGGAACCTCCTGTATCCTTTCCTGATACTGTGCATCCCTCTACTATCTTGGCTTTTATGTTAATTACTGCTGGGTTTTCTTTGCAGTTGTACCATCTGTGTGTACATTCCCAGACAATGCTGTTTAGTTTTACAAGTTCTTGAACTTCATACCAGTGTAGTCAGGTCATGTGCATTCTGTTGCATTTGGTTCCTTGTGTTCAACATTGTCTTTGTATGATTCATCATACAAAGTTGTGTGTAGCTACCTTTCTTTCCATTTAATAAGTGTATAGAAGCACTCCTTTATATGGATATACTGTATATGATAAATCTATTAATGGACATTTGGTTTATTTCCAGTTTTTTACTATTATGATGTTTCAAATATCTTGTCCCTATCTTTTACCCATGTGCACAAGTGTCTTCAGGGTATAGATCCAGGAATGGAACTGATTGTCACAGGGCGTGTATATCTTCAACTACCAGATAATGCCACACTGTTTTTCAAAGTGAGTGTTGTGATTTACATCCTGCCAATGTGTTGAGAGTTCTTAATGTGCTACATTTTTAACCTGTGGTATTGTCAGACTGTACAGTTGTTACCAACATGATTGGTGTGTAGTGGTATTTCACTGTGGGTTTTACATTAAAAAAATTATTTTATACATTATATTCATACATATTTATGAGGTACATGGGAAATTCTGTGACATGCATAGAATGTGTAATGGGTATTTAGGGTGTCTGTCACCTGAGCATCATTTCGATGTGTTAGGTGCCTCATCTGTATTTCCTTCTGTGTAATGAGGTTGAGCCTCTTTCACATATTTATTGTTTGTCTGGATTTTGTCTTTGGTGAAGAACTTGTTGAAGTTTTACTCACTTTTCTAATGGGTTGCTTGTCTTTATTTTCTTGCTGTGTAAAAGATTTTATTGAAATCTGGATGGGAGTTCTTTGCTGATTATATGTGTTGAAAATTATCTTATAAAATCACACACAATGAAGCTGTATTGATTATAGTGGTTTTTGATTCTTTACCCTAGTACTGTGAGCAAGAGACAGAATAGATAAGATGAATAACAATATACACGAATTCAAATTAACTCTCTCCTTCTCTTCTCCCCAGGGGTTATTATCGTCCCCAGTGCTGGTGTTGGTATTGTTCTCGGAGGCTACATTATTAAAAAATTGAAACTTGGTGCCAGAGAATCTGCAAAACTAGCAATGATCTGCAGTGGTGTGTCTTTACTGTGTTTTTCAACCCTATTTATTGTTGGATGTGAAAGCATTAATCTAGGGGGCATCAACATCCCTTATACAACAGGGTAAGTACCTCTTTGTTTTTTTTTTTAATAGTTACCAAAAATATATGGTACTTTATTTGCTTCTTTAATAACATACTAAGTAATAAGATTTGTTGGTGGATCTAATAACCACCATTATTTCAAAGTGGTGATGGGTGTAAATGCGATTTTGAGACATCTGCAATAACAGTAATAAAATATCAAAACATCTGGGATTGCTATCAGTATTTTTACACCTTATTTTGATTTGTTTTATCATTAATTATTACCTATTGCAGATGTGAATGTTCCCTGTATGCAAATTATATAAACAAATGTCTCCTACTTACAAAGGTGCATAATAATAATACTAATAATTTTTATACCTTAGCTTTTTGGTGTGCTCTAAAAATAGTCATAGAAATCAGGTCTGCCTAAGAATACCAACTTTTTGTGAGAATTCCAGAACCTTGTATCTAGAGGTTACATTTTATTTCGCATAAGGACTTGAGGCCTTTCTTTAGCGGGAACAGAGTTTGATTCTGGAATAAGAAATTTGGGTTGATGAAGTGTATCATATTGCTATTATATGCATTTTGCTAAGAAATATTTATAAGCTTTTTTTTAGAAAAAATTTTTAAAATTGTGCTTTAGGTTCTGGGGCACATGTGCATATATGGCAATGTGGTTTGCTGCCTCCATCCCCCCGTCACCTATATCTGGCATTTCTCCCCATGTTATCTGTCCCCAACCTCCCCACCCCCTGCTGTCCCTCCCCCTAAATCCCCCAACAGACCCCAGTGTGTGATACTCCCCTCCCACAACAGGGTAAGTACCTCTTAAGAGCCGCCTAGTATCTGCATGATGGAAGCGCAAGCCCTGTGGTGTTTGTGCATCCACAGTCAGACTCGTACCTGTCCCTCCAAACTGTCCTCCCTGTGTGTGCTTGGCGTGCTCTGCCTCTCCAAGTGGAGGACGCACTCCTGCAGGGCAGAAGCCAGGGTCTCGCCTTCCTCTCTGTCCCTTCTGACCCTCACAGAGGGACTTCCATAGCATTTTGATTACAGCGGATGAGGATGAAATACTTATTGGATTAATGAAAATTGTTCAGTTTTTATTGTAATGTTTTCAATAGGGAATGTGTTTCTGTAGCTCAAAAACATAAAATTCAGTGAAAATACAAGGTACGATGAAACCTCTTGCCCTTACCCAAGTCCTCCATCCACCTAGCTCTTCCCATTCCTCCGACCGAAGATGAAACAGGTAACCCCTTTAATTTATTTTTTGCATATCCTTCCAAGGCTTCTTTATATAAGATGCTGTGGGTATGTATTTTCAGTTGTCCCTCTTTTGTATCTAAAATAGAGCATTCATACATGCTTTGCTGAGCTTTAAACAAATGGAACAATATAGCTTGGAGATTTTTCCACCCTGGTAGTAATAATCTGAAGCATAACCACCTCTTACACTGGCTGTATTGCACGCTGAGCACTCTCCTAAATGCTTTGCATATGTTAACCCATGAATCCTGTTAATTTGGCTACAGCATCTGTGCCCATAAGCACTGCTTTTAACCACTGCATAGCATTACATTATATTCCACTTTGTATTTAACCTGCTCACCTTTGGGTTGTTCCTAATCTTTAATTTTATTTATTTATTTATTGACATGGTCTCACTATGTTGCCCAGGCTGGTCTCGAACTTCTGGTCACAAGTGAGCCTCCTGCCTCTGCCTCCCAAGTAGCTGGCATTATAGGCCGATGGCACCATGCCCAGTTAATTTTTAGTTATTAAGAGCAATGCTGCAATAAATAACTCCAAGGCATTTATCACTTCTCTTGTGTGCTTTGTATGTGCAGGACAAATTTCCAGAAGTGAGATTGAATAAATAGTACCAAATTATCTCCACAGGTGTTATACCAATTTTTGCCCTCACCAGCAATGGATGTGAGTGCCATTTTCCCCACAGCCTCACCAAAAGAAGGTGGAAAGCTCTTCTTTGAGAGTTATGAAAACCTTAACTTTTTTTTTTTTTTGAGAGAGTCTCTCTCTGTCCCCCAGGTTGGAGTGCAATGATGGTTCACTCATGGCTCACTGCAGCCTCAACTTCCCAGGTCTGAATAATCCTCTACCCTCAGCCTCCCGAGTAGGGAGGGTCTACAGGCATGCACCACCGTGCCTGGCTAATTTTTTATAGAGACAACGTCTCACTTTGTTGCCCAGGCTGATCTCAAACTCCTGGGCTCAAGTGATCCTCCCGCCTCCACCTCCCAAAGCACTGGGAATCCAGGAGTGAGCCACTGTGCCCAGCCAACCTTTACTTCTTAACTACATGTAGTTTTTTTAGGATCTGCTCATTTAACAGAGCTTCATTGTCCAAGTTTTGGTGCTTGGTGCCAAGAAACACTTCTGTTTCCTTTTGTTTCTCAGTGGGGTTTTATGTCATAAAATGTTCCACTTTGCATTTGAATAACAAAAGCTTTGATTTCATCTAGCCAATTTAGAATGTTTCGGGGGTGAGGAGAAGGAATAGCAAATCAGAGCTTATTTAGATTACAGAATACTGTGCCATCTCTTGTCCTGGGAGTTATTTTTCCACCAGAAGACGTTGGGGTGTGTGTGTGTAAGATGCATGTACTGGGTATGTGGCTTCTTGATAGTGCCTAAGAGGATGGCCTAAACAATAAAATCTTTAAAAATGGAAAAGCAGTATAGCATAAGAGCTCAGGTTCTGCAGTTGAATTTGAATTCAGATCTTGACTCTGCTTGGCTGGTGGCTTAGCACTAAACCTCAATATTACTTCTGTAAATTGGGGTGGTGTTAGCAGCAATCACCTTAGAAGGTTGTGGGCAAGGGTTATGTGTGTATCACGTGTAAAGTTCTCAGCTCAGTGTGAGGCACTGAAGGCTAGCTGTGGTCACTAGTCATCACTAATAAGAATAATTTCTGTTTCTATCAAATTATTTTTCTTAAAAATAGAAAACACAAATGGAATTAAAAGTTCATAGCAAAAACCCAGCAGTCTTATAGCTAACTCTGATTTGCAGGGGCAATACTTTTAAATTCTTTTTAGCTGTTTCTTCTGGATGTGTCTCTGTATTTTTCAGAAATATTATATAAATTATCTGAACTAAGGTATTATTTGTGACTTCCTAGCTTGGCAAATGAGGAGCTTAACTTTCTCTTTACAAATTGTTGTCAAATCCTTTTCTGGTACTTTCCTGTGGTATTTATGACATGCGTATTGTCGATGAAAAGAGCCAAACTGTAAAATATTTGAAGAGATTTATTCTGAGCCAAATGTGAATGACCATAGCCTGGGACACAGCCCTCACTCAGGAGGTCCTGAGAACGTGTGCCCAAGGTGGTCGGGTGCAGCTCGGTTTTACACATTTTAGGGAGACATGAGACTTAATCGAATACATTTAAGAAGTACATTGGTTTGGTTCAGAAAGGAGGGACAACTCGAAGCAGGGGCGTCCAGCTTATAGGTAAATTAAAAGATTTCCTGGTTGACAACTGGTTGAGTTTCTCTAAAGACCTGGGATCCATAGAAAGGAATGTCTGGGTTAAGATAAAGGACTGTGGAGACCCAAGTTCTTATGTGCAGAGGAAGCCTTCAGGTAGCAGGCTTTAAAGAGACTAGGTTGTAAAATGTTTCTTATCAGACTTAAAGTCTGTGTTGATGCTACTGTCTGAGAGGTCTAATGAGGCATGTCCGACCCCTACTTCCCATCCAGGTCTGAACTAGTTTTTCAGGTTACGTTTTAAAAGAGCCCTAGCTAAGGAGGAAGTATTCAGATGGTTGGGGGGCCTTAGAATTTTATTTTTGGATTACAGTATCATGATTAGATCTCCTCATTTGTGTAACATTGATTTTCCTGGAATTAATAATTGCCTTATTTTCATTTACTTTGTTTTCTTTGAATCTGCATCTAGCTTCCTACACCTTTTGAGAGCTCAAAAACTATCTCCACATGACCTTCCAGCTATTTGATGAGCTCCTGGTTCCATTTCCACTCCTTGCAGTCATCTGGGCAAGGCCCTCAGTCCCTACTGTCGTCTGGACACGGCGTTTCTGGGCCGGCTGCCCTGTTGACATCCTGAGAATCCCTTTGCCTCTCTCTGTATTGATCCTTTGTTTTTTGGACTCTGTGGAGTCCTCTTTTTTGATTTACTCCCTCATTTTGATGGAGTACATCCTCCAGTACCTACAAAAAGTCTGTATAGGCTGTAACTTTGTTCTTTTGGGAGACTTTTTATTATATATATTGATAAATATTACATATAAATATATATATATATATATATACACATACACACTGTTACATTTGATTGCCAAGTTGGCTGAAATTTTGGATGAGTCATTTTTACTCAGAACTTTGAAGTTTTTGCTCCATTGTCATCTAATTTCTAATGCTCTTGTTGGAAGTCTGGCTTTTCTTTTTCCCAATGCTTTGTATGTGATGTATTTTTCCTTCCTGGGAGCTTCCTTTTATTACTAGTATTCCAGAATTTTACCATGATGTGTTTTGAGATGGATTATTTTTATTTTTTCCTAGGCACATGATGATTTCTTTCTGACTGAAGACTATATACTTCAGGTCTGTTTTTAAACTTTAATTTCCGTTTTCTCCTTGCCATTTTTTTCTCTTTGTCTCCTTCATTGATCTCTTCTTTTCTTATTCTTGTTTGGAGAGACCAGAAACTTTTTGTATGCCTTTGACCAAATAATAATCTTCCTCTATCAGGGAAGGTTGTTCTCTTTGACCAAGTGTGCAGCTTCAGGGGGTTGTGCGTGGAGCCCAGAGGGAGGCAGGGGACACCCATCTATCCAGCCAGACCAGCCGAATCAACCCTGACATCAATGTGGTGGCAGGTGTCACAGCCAAATTACTCTCATATCTTCCTTTCCTTATTATTTATTACCTATTTCACGTGTCCTTTTTTTGTTCTACTTAAAAAATTTTTTTTTTTGCATTTTATCTTCTAAGTCCTCTGTTGAATTCTTTATTTTGGCCATCATTTTTATTTTTTTGAAACAGAGTCTTGCTCTGTCACTCAGGCTGGAGTGCAGTGGCACGATCATGGCTCACTGCAATCTCTGCCTCCTGGATTCAAGTGATCCTCCCCTCTCATCCACCTGAATAGCTGGGACAACAGGTGTCCACCACCACACTGGGATAATTTTTTATAGAGATGGAGTCTCTCTATATTACCCAGGCTGGTCTTGAGCTCCTGAGCTCAAGCAGTATGCCCACGTTTGCCTCCCAAAGCGCTGGGATTATAGGCGTGAGCCACCACACCCAGCCTATCATATTTTTTAATTTAGAAAGTTCCTGCTTGATTTCAGATTGTTCCTTGTTTCTAGCCATCTTGATTTATGAGTGGAATATTTTCTCTTACTTTTCCAATATTATTTAGAGTTCCTTTTCTTTCCCAGTTTGTCTCTGTGTCCTATGAGTGCCTACTTTCTATTTATTTTGCTGTCTTGATTGTGTTAGCAGCTCTGTTCAAATTTCTGGTGATCCTTAGCTTGCTTTTGGTATTAAACAATGAGAACTTAAAAAGTTGAGTAGTTGCTGTGTGTGTGAGGGCAGGGCTTGTCATCTGCTGGGTCTTGCTGCGGGAGGTGGATACAGCTGGAGCTTTCATCTGAGTGCTGCAGTACCAGAACCCGAGGGCTTATCTCTGAGGTGCTTCCGTTCCTCAAGAGACAGATGCTCCTTTCTCTCCTGCTGGGGCCCTGCGGGGAAGGCTACAGGAGTGTAAGCCTCACTGCTGGCAGCCTAGACGTGAGAGTTGGGGAATGGGCCTAAGTTCTCACTGATTATTTTGGGCCTAGGTCTTCACTGATTATTTTGCAGGCTTTTACCTATTTCCCTGTCATCATTCTAGCATCTCACCGAACTTCTCCTTTATGTGTGGTGCTCTTAAGCCAGAGCCTTTGGTTCATTTTCTCCGGAAAACAGGGAGTATGAGGGAAGGAGCAGTTACCTAAGTAGAGAGGGGATGGGAATTTGCTTCAAGTTGTGTCAAAGTTGGACTGTATCTTTTTTGTGTCACTGTCTTCAAGGTCTAAGGGCCTTTGCTTTCTCTTGCTACTTGCCTTGATCATGCCCATATATTTTTCTAAGTTCTCAATCATGTTTTCTGTTTTACTGAATCTTCCTCTTTCCCCGAACGCCATCTTCCTGCTTCACTGTGGACCGCTTGCTCTGTTGACGTAACTTACATCCTAGGACCTCTTTTCAGAAGTTTCCTCAGTTGTATCCACTAGTTTTTGTTTGTTTATTTGGTAACTCTTCATTTTGCCAGAAAAAAAACTCAGATAACTTCCTTAGAAAGGGTACATGGGAGGAAAAACTTGCTGAGCCTGTGAATATATTAAAACATCTTTGTTCTTTCACATTGAAGTGGTAGTTTAAGCAGCCATAAAATTCTAGGTTAAAACATTATCAGCCCCATTAAAAAGTGAGTAAAGGACATGAGCAGGCACTTTTCAAAAGAAGACATACACACAGCTAGCAAGCATATGAAAAAATGCTCAACATCACTAGTCACTAGAGAAATGCAAATCAAAACCACAGTGAGATACCATCTCACATCAGTCAGAATGGCTATTATTAAAAAGTAATAAAATAAAAGATGCTGACAACGTTGTGGAGTGAAGGAAATGCTTATACACTGCTGTTGGAAGTGTAAATTAGTTTAGCCATTGTGGAAAGCAGTTTGATGGTTTCTCAAAGAGCTTAAAACAGAATTGCCATTCAACCCAGCAATCCCATTATTGATTTTGTATCCAAAGGAATATGAATCATTCTACCGTAAAGTCTACCATAAAGACACATGCATCACAGCATTATTCACAGCATTAGTCACAATAGCAAACACGTGGAATCAATCTAAACACCCATCAATGAGAGACTACATAAAGAAAATGTGGTACCTACACAACATGGAATATTATGCAGCCATAAAAAGAATGAGATCATGTCCTTTGCAGCAACATGGATGGAGCTGGTGGCCATTATCCTAGCTAACACAGGAACAGAAAACCAAATACTGCATGTTCTCACTTATAAGTGGAAGCTAAACATTGAGTACACATGAACACAAAGATGGGAGCAACAGACAGTGGGGCCTATACCGGAGGGTGGGAGGAGGGAAGGATTGAAAAACTGCCCATTGAGTACTGCGTTGATTACCTGAGTGACGAAAAATCTGTCCACCAAACCCTCTTGACACAATTTACCTAGGTAACAAACTTGCACATGTACCCCTGAACCTAAAGTAAGCTTAAAAAATAAATTTAAGCAAACAAACATGTAAAAATAAAAAATAAGTATCTTTCTGGGGACTTTGAAACCATTGTTTTATTTGTCATCTAGCATTTTCTGTTGCAGATAAGAAATGTAATTTCAGCCCTAGTTCTCATTTCTCTGGCTAACTTTATTTGGAAGTTTTTAGGATACTTTTTTTCAAGGTGTTGTGAAATTTCATAAGGAATACTTTACCCTCAGATTTTGTCATGGCTGGACCCTTCTTATGATCCCAATGCCACCTTCTCAGAGAGGCTTTCCCTCTCTGCCAAATCTAGGGGAACCTACTGTCCCCCCACTCTTGATCACATTATTTCTCCTTCGTTTCCTCATGACACTTAACATTATCTGAAATTATCTCATTTAACAATATGCTTTGCTTTTGTCCCTTGTCTAAAATATGAGCTCCTTGGGCACAGTTTGTAGATCTCTCTCTCTCTCTCTCTATATATATATATATATATATACACACACACACACATATATACATATATATATACACACATGTATATATACGTATATATATATATATATTTTTTTTTTGAGACAGAATCTTACTCTGTCACCCAGGCTGGAGTGTAGTGGCATGATCTTGGCTCACTGCAATCTCTTGACCTCGTGATTCACCCGCCTCGGCCTCCCAAAGTGCTGGGATTACAGGCATGAGCCACTTATATATATATATATTTTTTTTTTTTTTTAAACCTTGTTTTCTATCTTTACGTACATTTTTTATTATAAGGATTTTTTTTATTTGCTGTATTCTGAGCATTCCCTTTCCGTAGTATTCTGGTGTTGTTTTATGGAGTAGTGTCTTCTCAGATCTCTCTGCACATATAATTAGAATTTTTTAAACTTTGTTTTTATGCCTTGCATTTATCATTTGGTTTTAAGGAACCAGTTCTTCTGTTTGTTTATTCTGGGCTTTGCAGCGGACAACACTCAGCCTAGCTTCTCTCAGACGATGTCTTTCCTCTCCCTATACCTCAAATACCAGAATGAGGGGATTTTATTCAGAGTTGTTAACATCTAGAGTAGAAGTTCAGCTTTTAAAATTTCTTCCAGTTTCCTTAGAGAGGCACTTCTTGATGAATTTCTGGGCTCTAAATTGGAGATTGGAGGGAACGGATAACTGAGACTGGAAGGGTTCACTGATAGTGTTTTCTCTTCCCTAGATCTCCAGGAAGTCCCACGGTTTTCCCTCCACGTCTCATGTTTGGCTTTGTCACATCTGCTGACTTTGAGCTTTGAATCCGTGGAGATTCCAGTGGGCAGGCTGGCTCCTCTTTCTCCAAGGCGGCCTCTGCCTGTTTCACATAAACCCATGCCTATCTACTTGCCATTTTTGTGAAGTTTGGTGCCACGCTTTCCTTTTAATCTTACTCTGCTTTTATTTCAAGTGTGTTCTCAGAAAGGAATGGAAGGCACAGTCCACGTCTTACCTGCTTTTAAACAGCAAGTTTCCTCAAGACTCTTAAAGCCCTTGCTTAATACCACACCTCCCTCTTCCAGCCTGAATGAACTGCTGCTGGGCTTGCCCAGCAGCACTGGGAAAAATTATATAATTGTGCTGATTGGCTCCATTACAAATTTATGAGTTCCAATCTTAGCAGGCCCTCATCTTTGCTGAGCAACCCATTTACTTCATCCCAGTCAGCTTCCTTTCTCATGCCTGTGACAGTGGCTCTGTTTTTATTTTTAAACCCATTTCTTCAAGTCCTTTATCTTACCCTGGCCTTGTTTTTCTTAGCAGACAACCTAGTAGCCAATGTTAGCGACAGATGAAGTTATCAAGAATGAACTTTCTGAACTTCTTTCTTCTATCTCCTCAAACTGATTTGTCTAACACAGTATTGTTTTCAAAGGCAAGTACTGGCTCTATCATTTTCTAGCTGTGTGACCCAGCAAAAAAATTACATAATATTGTTGAATCTTGGTTTTCTCATATATAAAATTGGTGATAATGTCAATCTTTCCCGGTTGCGAGCATAATTAAAGTTCATCTCTCCTGGTTACAAGCATAATTGCAAATACATTTGGTTGAAAACATTAAAATAGTGCAGAAGGGTAAAAGTAAAAGTCAGTGTCTCCTTCTCTTATCCTCATCCTTTAGTTTATTTATTTAAGACAGAATCTTGCTCTGTCACCCAGGCTAAAGGACAGTGGCACAATCTCGGCTCACTTCAACCTCTGCCCCCTGGGTTCAAGCAATTTTCCCTGCCTCGGCCTCCCGAGTGGCTGGGATTACAAGCACCTGCCATCATGCCCAGCTAATTTTTTTTTTTTTTAGTAGAAATGAGGTTTCACCAAGTTGGCCAGTCTGGTCTTGAACTCCTGACCTCAGATGATCTGCCGGCCTTGGCATCCCAAAGTGCTGGGATTACAGATGTGAGCCACCACACCTGGCAACCTTTAGTTTAAATCGTTTGAATATTTTAACCAAATATTTGTAGTTTGGATAATGAGGATTGTAAAGTTTATTCTCTGTAGGTTTATTGCTGAGTTAAAAACGAGGAAACTTGAGGCCAGCACAAGAAAATTAGATACTAATTTATTCAGCTCCCGGGCGAGGTTCTGTAGTCCTGAGGAGAGGGGCCAGGGAAGTCGCGCAGGACTCCTCGCAGGAGTGGGGTTTTATAGGGAGTGAAGGCGTTTGATTGGATTTGGAGAAACAGGATGTGGACGGGGTGAGCTGCTATTGGTAGGTGGGTGGGATTTCCGGTGAGCGGGCTAAGGGCTGAGTGCAGAGGGGATTTCCAAGGCGGGCTAGGTGCCAAGTGCAGAGGGGATTTCCAAGGCAAAGCTAGATGATGGGCATATTCTGATAATGCAATTTTCAAGCGGGAGGGAGATGGGCGCGTCCAAACTCCCGGCAAAGAAACTCCCAGCAAAGCAACCAGCCTTACAAGGATGATATGGGGAAGGTTCGCATATTTCCTAGCACAGAATCTAGCACTTTACATATGTTGAAAAAAGTTAGTTTCTTATCTCTACTCCCTTCCCTTCTAGATCATGCAAAGCAACTCCGTTTTCTTCTTTAATAGATGAATGAATGTGTGGCACCTGTCTCTGCTCAGGGATGTTACTCATATAGTGAAGCTGCAACTCTTATGAAATTGACATAAATTTACATCTTTATGATCTAATCCATGAATTATGGTACATCTTTTCTCACTTAGTTGTATTCAATCTAGAAAAAGTAACCTGATTAAGAATGCTGGAAGCTGCTTCAAGGACCCAATTGTTTAAATATTTGCAGTCTGACTTTAAAAGAAGTTTATACATTGTAGCAAAAGAAGAACCCAGTTTCTATGGAGAATTTGTCAGGTTCCCCAAGTTCTACTAATATAGTCTAGAATGAATGAATGAAAACACCACTGGGTGCTGCAGCTGAGTAGGCATGCCACTTTTAGAGTAGCAGATACCTTTGTGTGAACGAAAATGGAATCCTTTCTCCAAGCAGGGTGTGAGCTACATTTTATCTTTGTTCCCTTAGCTGGATGCCTTTGTGCAGTGTACAACCTGCTCAACAGTATGGGTTGGCCTGCCTAGTTTCTTGTTCTGCATGATTTTATGACTTGCATGTGGCTTTTTTTCCCTTTGAAGTCAATAAAGAGAAAGATGAAGGGAGTGGCAGCGAAGAGAGGAGTCTTTGTAAGCTACATGTTTGATTCAGTGTGATTGGCACTTACACATGTCTCATGCTTACAACATCCCTCTACTGTTCATATTATGATCTCTATTTTAGTGAGAGAACCTAAGGCTCAGAAATTAAGTGATTTGTCCAAACTCATCAGTTAATAAGGAGTGGAGCCGAATCAGATCTAGATGATTTCTATCAGAGTTTGTGTTCTTTCTGAACACCACACTGAGGTGCTGTTTTAAATTGTGTGTTTTATAGAGGTATGCACTTGCATGCACACACCACCTTCTTGCTGAATGAACTATTGGAGATGTATCTACTTCTCGGTATTGCACAGTTTTCTGGTATTTCAGAGCAGCTGAGTGACAGGCATCATGCTACTTGTTCTGCATGCCTACCGCATTTGCTCTGTTGCTCTCACATCAGCCAGTCTAGATTTTCACCTTAGCCTTGCCACATACTGGCTGTCTGTATATAGGCAACTTATTTGGCTTTCCTGGGCTTGGTTTCCACATCTTTAAGGTGAGACTAGAGATAGCATCTATCTAGTTGGATTGATGTGAGGATTGAATAAAATATTTGGCCAATTCTTTAGGCTTTCTATGCTTCAATTTCCTCAACATTAACATGTGATCAATTATAGTGCTCATCTCTTAGATTAAAGGAAGGATAAAATGGGATAAAACACACAAATAGCAAGCAGTTGATAAATAACTATTTAAGGATATTTTTCTCTTTATTAGTGAGGAGAAAGTCTCAGAGAGGTTAAGTAACTTGCTTGAAGTCATACTAGAAAATGGCTGAGCCAGGGTTTGAAATCAGGTTTCTTTGATTCTGGATGCAACACTGCATACTTTTGATTATTAAACTATTCTGACAGAAGAAAAAAGAAAACAACAAAGAAAGCTACTATACAAGCCAGTTCCATTCATTAAAGTTTATGTGAGGGGCTCCAGGTTTACTGGCATGGTGAATTTTCTAACATTAAAAGGACTTAATGACTGACCTATCTTTGATTAGCATCAAGTACTTATGAATCACCTAAGTACCTGGGATGGAGTTGGGATGTTTTGGGAGAATAAGCTTTTCCTGTGGAGCCAAAATGGAATCATGGTCTTTTGTAGTATGAACCTGATGTGTTATTAGTGGTTTTCTAAGAAAATTCAGATTTGATAGCCAAAATATAGAAACAACTTAAATGTCTATAGACAGGTGAATGGACAAAGAAAATGTATGATCATGCATCACATAACGATGTTTCAGTCAATGATGGGCCACATATACAATGGTCATCCCATAAGATTGTAATGGAGCTGAAACATTCCATTGCCTAATGATGTTGTAGTCATAAGGTCAAAGTGCAATGCGTTGCTCACAAGTTTGTAGTGATGTAAAAAAATCCTACTGTGCTGGCAGTCCTACAATGCTACTGCACATACAATTGTGTAGAGTACATAGTACTTGATAATAAACAACTGTGTTCTTGGTTTATGCATTTACTATACTGTACTTTTAATCATTATGTGAGTGCATACTCTTTCTACCTATTAGAAAGTCACCTGGAAAACAGCCTCAGGCAGGTCCTTCAGGAGGTATTCTGGAAGACAGCATTGTTGTCTTAGAAGGTGACAGCTCCATGCATGTTACAGCTCCTGAAGACCTTGGGACAAGATGTGGAGGTGGAAGACAGTGATACTGCTGATCTTGGCGTTGTGTAGGTGTAGGTTAATGTGTGTGTTTGTGTCATAGTTTTTAACAAAAAGTTTAACAAGTTAAAAGAGAAAACTGTTTATAGAATAAGAATATAAAGAAAAAATACTTTTGTACCGCAGTACAATGTGTGCTTTAAGCTAAGCGCTATTACAACATAGTCTAACAGCTAAAAAATAATTACAAAGTTAATAAAGTAAAAGCTGATAATAAGCTAAGGTTAATTTATTATTGAAGAAAGAACAGTGGGGTTTTTTTTTAACAGCGGTTTTTAATAATTGAGCGTAGCCTAAGTGTGCAGTGTTTATGCAGTCGACAGCAGTGCACAGCCATGTCCTTGGCCTTCCCATTCACTCACCACTCACTCACTGACTCACCCACAGCAACTTCCAGTCCTGCAGGCTCCATTTGTGATAAGCGCCCTATACAGGTGTGTCATTTTTTATTTTTTATACTTCATTTTTCCTGTACCTTTCCTATGTTTAGACACACAACTCCTTGCCATTGTGTTATAATTGCCTACAGTGTTCAGTACACGAACATGCTGTAGAGGCTTTTAGCCTGGGAAAAATAGTCTATACCATATAGCCTAGGAGTGTAGTTGGCTACACCACTTAAGCTTGTGTAGTGCATTCTATGATGTTTGCACAGCGGCGAAATAATCTGATGATGCATTTCTCAGAATGTCTCCCTGTCATTAAGTGACACATGACTATATACATACAATGGAACACTATTCAGCCCGAAAAAAGAAGGAAATTCTGCAATATGCGACAACATGGACATTGACGTGGATGAACCTTGAGGACATCATGCTGACTGAAAAAAGCTGGTCACAGATTTCACTTACATGTGGTATCTAGAAGAGTCAAATTTATAGACTCGGAGGGTTAGAATGGGGGATTGGGATATGGGTTGTTACTAATCGGGAGCCAATACAGTTTTGGTCAAGCAAGATAAATAAGTTCTAGGGATCTGCGGTCCAACATTATGTCTACAGTCGACAATACTGGATTGTACACTTAAAACTTGGTTAAGAAGATAGATTTCACGTTAGGCATTCTAACCTCTATAAAATAAAAAAGAAACTTCAGACTTAAAAATCTGATGAGTTTTCATTTTGAAAGATCCTAAGAGCTCTAGCAAAATCCTGGCCCATTTCCAACTCACGTAATTACATTCCCAGCGCCCACAATTTCCCTCCAGTTTTAATTAGGAAATATGTTTTTGCTTCCTATCTGTGGCTGCCAGACTGTACTTCACACAGGTGTGTCCTAATCATTTTGGACCCGAAAGAGCTGGCATTGAACGTGAAAACTGGTTAAGTGATGCGTTACATAAATGCATCGTGTAATGTGAGTTATTGCCCCCCACTCTGCCTTTTCTTCAAATAATTGTTTTGAATGGAGTTAAATCTGATGTCCGTGTGAAGACTTTATAACCAGCACTATGTGCTGATACATTGCTTAGTAGTTCCAGCTTTACTGTCTACCACTTTCATTTATCAATTTCAATCTTTTTGGACTTAAAACAAAATCTATTATGTTATCTGGTTTTGTGACTTGAGCTACTGAGCTTAAACCTTTCCAGGGGTGATTTCTTGAGCTACCAAATGACCAGGAAGCATTTTCTCAGTTTTTTGCTCTTGGCAGAGACTGTTGGACAGGATGATTCACTCAGTCCCACCCAGCTCCAAAATTTTTCCCTAAAGTATCTTCTTTGAGTATAGCTTTATTGCCCCATGATATTCAGACTATAGAAATTAAATAAATACAGTTTGTTAATTCAGACCTTTGCCACTGGCACAAGTCCGCTTCCTCTTCACCACACCTGATTTTACCACAGGACAACACGGTGTCTTTAGACAGTAGACCAGCCCTCCCAGGTGACTTGCATTTCTGGCCAGGTCCATCCTAAATTCTCCAATTATATCATTCAAACCATTCATCTCCTTGCGTGTGTCTCAGGGGCAGCTTAATCTGCTTAAGTTTTGTTCTCCATTGTTTAAATATTTTGGCACCATTCAAAATCATTTATTGTAGATATCAGTAATTTTCACAGAAGTGTCTGAGAATTAGAGGGAAAAGAAGTTTGTTTGAAAGATCATAGATATACATGTTTTTGAATTATCCTAGCTACTTTTATTAATAGGTTTAGAGTTCACTTCTAGATGTAAGTACATGAGTTCATCTTTTTTTTGGCTCTATTTGGAGACACAAACAACATTTGTTTTACTTCATTTCAGGAGTATCAAGGGGATATAAAGTATAAGCAAATTTTCTTTCTGCTAAGTATTAAATTTTGTAACCGAGATATAAACAAATCGGCATAACCCCTGTAAGGTGTATATCTTGAAACATGATAAGGCTTTTTATTTAAAAAATACCTATGATGGCTGCATAATATTCGTGTGTTCCTATGCAACAATTTTGCATGTTCTTCACATGTACCCCAAAACCTAAAATGCAATAAAATAAATAAATGGGGGAAAAAAAAAGAAAAAAAAAAGCCTATGAATATTATTGAACTTAGGACCAAGTTTGCCAGTCTATACCCTTATATTAACATAGTTGATAGAGAAATGTTTGTTATGTAATGTTATCAGGGGATAAAATAGAATTTAAAACTTTACATATAATCTTGGTAGCAATATATTATTAATGTAATTCTATATGCACAGTGAAAAAAGACCAGAACAAAAGATACTAAAAGCATTAAAAGTGGATATACCTGGGTGTAGCACTATGCATAAGTTTAATTTTTTAGTCTTTGTGTATTTTAAAAAATTTCTACAATGAGTAGAAATTTATTTAATAATAAATAAAGGTATTTTGAAAAGCTATATAAGGGACACATTATTTTATTCAAATGATTCTAGACTTAAAGAGATAGTGTGTACACATTGTGGGTTATTACATGTAAGTTTCAAGTTATACCTGGTTTAAATTTGTCATCTACAAAGCCGAGGATGCTTTCACAATAAAAATAACAATTAGATACAGTAATCACAACTTCCATGAATACAGTCCTCTTCTAAACCTATGCTAGCACATATGCTATTGTATACTGTGCTTTGTTGATCATTCTCACTCTCCTTCATGTAGCCTGGAGGGGTATTTAATAGCCATAGACAGAAAGATTTGGTCCAAGGTCACATAGCTACTAAATGGCAGGCCTGAAACTAGATCTTCATCTAGTGTTTTTCCTACCGTTCTCTGTAGGAGTAAATTAAAAAACTCCTTTTTCCTTTTTGAAAGGAAAAATGTCATGGTAGCCTTTTGCACTCCTCACGTTTGTGATTCTGTTACTTCTGTTCATTCATGCTTCTGTTAAGTGTGGAAAGACAGCACACCAATATCTCATTGCATATTATGTCCGAGGCACAATGCTGGCCACTGGCCATACATTCACCCACCTAATGCCCCACAGCAACCGTGTGATGCTGACATTTTGATCTCTGTTTTACAAATATGAAATCTGAAGTTCACGGCACTTGTGAATTGTGGATATGACATTGAACCCAGCTCTTTCTGACTCACACTCAGAAACGCTGAAAGCAGAGTGCCAGAAAAACTGCATTAGAACTTTCTCCGGGAAGAAAGTGAAGTAAGCCATCTGGAAGACCTGTGCGAGAGGAAGTAAAACTAGGGACAGTTACACAAAGCTTCCCTGCCAGTGTTGGGGCTTACAGATGCACGCTATGGTGAAATAAAATTGGATTTAAACCCATTTCTGACCCTTACTAGCTGTGTGACTTTGGCAGTACCTACCCCCTCAAACCTTCAATTTCCTCACCTGGAAGTTGGAAGCATGGCAATAATAATGACAATTCTCACAGGGAATGAATGAGACAACTTACTTTGAGATCTCAGGGCGCAGTTCATGGAGTAAAAATAGGGTTCTGCTGATGTTAGTTTTAAATGGTAATGATGATTATGATGATGAGGATAATATTATAAACCTGAAGTTGCATAGCTCTGTAGAGCCAAGGAAGGGTTCTAATATGAAGCCAAAAATTTAAGTGGAGTTGAAAAGAAACATTCTCATTGAAATCTTCTGGAAGACTGAGATAAATTGATGTTAAGAAATTATGAAAAAGATATTAATTTTTTTCTAGCTCATTAGTATATTTTGCTAAAGAGGTTTCTTTCTTTCTTCTTCTTCTTTTTTTTTTTTCTTGTGTGTGTGTGTGAATCATGTTCTTCTAGTCCACATGGCTTGAGCATAGTATGTATGGTTTTCTACTTGTCACATCTTTTAATAGAGAGAAACTTGAAAGGAGGCAGAAGTCCCTTAAGAAAGTTAGGGGACTTCTCTTTGATTTATAGAGACCAATAGAAGTATGTAGTAGAAGTATGCTTAGATGGGGAAGTTCAAGTGTTCTTTAGTCTTGGGGTAGGGTGATGGGACACAATTGCTGGGGTGTGAATGTGGTTTTTTAGGGCCACTGTATTCTTACATACGTAGCTGTAATGGCCCTATCGCAGAAATGGTTTGAATTATGTTTAACAACCATCTGTCTTACTGTTATATATTACTTTAAATACGTGATTAATTTGACTAAGATTGGATAAGAAGATTGTTGTTTTTACTTCTTGTTTTCTTTCTTGCCGTCTCCCTAGGGCTGGTTTTCTTGAGGCCTCAATGATTGTGGGGCTTGCCATGATACCTCTTATAGCTTCCTGTTCTTTGAAGTTAGCAAGTTTGCTGGATTATCTCAGATTTCCTCCCTCTCTCTAGCTCTGTAATTCCATGATTTTTATGTAAAATATTGTGGACCACGCAGTTTTAAGGTATTTGCTATCGAGGCCCTGTGCCTTACTCAAAATTAACACTTATATTGATTCTTGAGTTAACATGTGCCTCTTATTTGGAGGACTACCTTCAACAAGAAGCTTTTGTGCAGTTTTCTATCTTGCCAGAAATGCTTTTTGTTTGTTGGGAAGGTGATGCACCGTCCCTTTGCACAAGGCCGAGTGCAGCTTTCAGTAAGTAGTCCTTGTGCGTTCTGTGCTCTCATGATGGGTTCACTTCAGGCTAATGAGAGATTGCTTGGTGTTACTCAGGTTTAAACTTGCGCTATTATTAGAATCCAGTGTGTTTTCTGGAGAGTGAATGACCACCAGACAGGACATTATTATTCTTAAAAGTGATTTTCAGCACCGTGAAAAGGATAAACCATGTCAGCAGCTTTTTGTGTGTGTAACATGATCACCTTCTCTCCTAATAACTTTTCCATGAATGCCCACTTCCTTCCATTGCTATTTATATTTGTTCATGTATTGATTTTCTTAGAGCTTTTCATTTGGTAGCTTTCATTCGTATCAGACACCATGATCTCATAAGAAAAGCAAACATACCCAAGGGTGACCTGGGACTGCGCTAGCTTCCTAAACTCAGGAAAGCTTTTTGCTTCCCTGCAATCACTGTGTTGTGAGCATCTGTTAATATTTTCTTTAGGTTGCTTTCTCTTGCATGGACATACTCATAAAGGAGAGGCGTTTGGAATCTGTGGCTATCACAGATGAATGCAAAGCATGCTGTTAACAGGCAATGCCGTATAGCTTCTAAATAACAATGATAATAACCACCGGTACGGGACTGTAGCTTGTCATTTTTATGACTAAGCATCCAGACACATAAAAGTGCTTTTATTTGGTTATGACTTGCAGGTTAGTTCTTCAAGTGCTGGTGAAGAGAATACTAATGCACACTGAGTACTTTTCGTGTGACAACAGCTAGCGTCTTACTGACCAGCTTCATAGTGGATCGCTTCGTTTGCTCAGACCTCAATCTCATCATCTGAACAATGCGAAAGTTGGTTTAGAACAGGGTATCTCATCCTCAGCACTATGGACATTTGGGCCAGATAATTCCTTATTACAGGAGGTGGTGGGGCTCTTTCTGTGCATTGCAGTGATGCAGGCAAAACCCCAAAATTGGGTCTCAGTTTGGGAGGGTTCTTGTCTTTGCACAGGAAAGAATTCAAGAGCAAGCTGGCAGTGAAAGAAAGCAAGTTTATTAGAGCAGCAATGTGCAGCTAAAGGGCGCCTCCATAGACAGAGCGTAGGCGGAGTGGCCCAGAGAAGCACTTGTGGACTGCTGGCTGGCTATATTTACATCCAGTATTAATTATATACTAAATAAGAGGCAAGTTATTCACAAGCTTTCTGGAAAAGGGGCAGAGAGTTCCCAGAACCATATAAGGTAACTTTCAGGCCATTGCCATGGCATCATTTATAAACTGCCAGGGCACTGGTGGGAGTGTCTTATGTAAATGTATCATAATTAGCATATAATGAGCTGTGAAGGCAAGTAGAGGTCGCTTTGGTTGCCAATTCTTGGACCTTCTGGTTTTGGCCAGTTTCTTTACTACATCCTGTTTTGATCAGCAGGGTTGTGACCTGTGATCACAAAGCAGGTGCCACTGATCTCCTACCTCAGTAGGAACTAGTGGCCCATTAGATGCCAGTAGCACCCCCTCAGTTGTGAGAACCAAAATTGTCTCCTGACATTGCTAAAGGTCTCCTGGGGGGCAAAATTGACCCAATGGAGACTCACTAGTCTAGAATAATATATTTTTAGGCATATACAAACTTTAAGATGGTATGACACTAGGAGTTTGTGGATGTAATGATTATAAGAGTCTTGCAATAATTTTTTTTCTGTGGAGTGACTTGAATGAAAAACAGAATTCATTTGCCTTTTGCCTTGTTAGAAGGCTTTCTTGATAAGACTATAATATTGTTTTGGATTTGTTTTCCCCATTAAAATTTAAGGACTCAATTATCAAAGTATGAAAACCGCCACAGGAGAAAAACTTTGAGAAAACAACACTCACCGATTAACATGCATGGGTGGGATGAGCTATACTACTGTACACGTGGTACTAGCATAGTCATTAAAGATAAATCTTGGTGGCGGGGGAGGGAGTTAAGGGATGAGAAATTACCTATTGCGCACAATGTACATTAGTCAGGTGATGGGTTCACTAAAAGCCCAGACTTTACTACACAAGATATCCACACGACAAAACTGTACTTTTACCCCCTCTAAATCTATCCCCTCTAAATCTATTTTAAAAAATATAAGACCTGGTACATAGCAGACATTCCAAAATATTTATTGAATGGATGGATAAATTGCTAAAGGTCTTTGATAAATGGATGGTTGGATGAAGGATCTGCTATTGCTAACTCATATAGTTTTGGGAACAATATTTCATCTCTGAAACACAAAAATGGTAGTCACAAAAGCAAAGAGGTCATGGGGTATGAGCAGACGGAGCCCTTTCCTTCTGCTGTGGGTCCCCCAGGTGCTCCTCTGCTCTACCACCGCCTTTTGTTTCCACGTCTCTCCCCAGCCCTATATCCTTACCTGCCTTTCCTTCCCTCTTTATTTGTTGCCTGAATTTATTTTCTTCGAGCTTTCCATATGGTATCATTTCTTTGTATCAGACACCACGATCTCAAGACAAGAAACCCACCATATGTGATTGTGGATCCATACCTGGGCATTCCTAAGTGAAGAACTGCTTAATCTTTATTCTCTGGTTGTTTAAGTCAAAATAGCAATGTGATTCCTAATCATCTTTGAAAATACTTCCTTTTGATTTTTGAGAGTCCCATGTCCCATGTCTTTCTTTGATAATTTATTATAGAATAAAAGTTTTTGGTCAAAGGAACGTATATTAGTAACCGTGACAGATGGCTTTTAACTGTAATCATATGTTCACAATGATGTTATTGATTCAATACTGAAAAGTATTTCCTCCATTTTATAAGGAAATTGAGGTACAGGTTTGTTAAGATGTAGAGTCAGGTGCCTGCAGTAAGTGACTAGTTATATTAGGGTTAGATTTGCAGAGCCCACATGTTGAGAGCAGGTTCATAGCACCAAGAGGGAGGGTAAAATTGAGGTGAGGCAGTCATTTGGTAAAAAGCATTGAATCTGTAGTACCAGACAGTTAAACATTTTTCTTTCTGTTTTGTTTTAAAGTCACAAAAATAATTGTGGAGGGTGGCTGCTTCAGATATCATGGCTTTGATTTGATAGGAAGAATATTTTCTCTAAATGTACAAATTATTAATTTCAAGACCTTTCCTGTGAGTTTTATTTTGGTAAGTGTTGCTCATGATCTGTTTCTCTTCTCTCTTAGACCTTCTCTCACCATGCCCCATAGGAATCTGACAGGAAGCTGCAACGTTAATTGTGGTTGTAAAATACACGAGTATGAGCCAGTCTGTGGATCAGATGGAATTACATACTTTAACCCGTGTCTGGCTGGCTGTGTTAATAGTGGTAATCTTAGCATTGGGGTGAGTATATTTCACAAGTTCCTCTTCTGTTAGCCCAACATCCTGTGAGAAGGATGTGATGAAATTCATATGCAGCCACAACGACTTCAGTCTTTCTTTTCAAGAGCTTCCAAGTAGCCTACAAAATGCCTCTGACGCAAACCTAAGAGGAAAGAAAATTATGCATTGCTATTATTTTTTTTTTCCCAGGGATGACTGGAACATTTGGATGCAGGGATTTGGTTTCATATCAGCTTTCTCCTACTTTACATTCTGTGCCAACTCAGTGAAACTTGATAAGGTTGAGCTCCAGGCCTCCCATTTGTTTCTCTGACAGTGCCCTTGTGATGGATTTGAAGGTCAAGATGACCACATTTGGTGCCGATAGAAGAGAATAGGAAAGCACCTCCCCTGACTGCAGTCTGTGAAGATGGGCGATGGCCATTTTTCATAGACTATCAGTTTAGTTCAGGCTTAAAAAAAAAAACCTTTGAAAGCAAAGATATTTCTGACAGTTCAAGAATAGGCTATTTTGAGAATTCCCTTTCCTGTAAATTATAAATGGGCTATAATGCTGTGGGAAAAGGTTTTCATATTCTACTCAGTTTCTTATTAAGCCTGGTTTGATTCTTTGCGGAAGAACAGATGGTAGGAATTTGCTTTCATTAAAAGGTTCAAATGCACGTGCTTGTTCTGTTCAGGTGATAAGGGACTATACCATCCACTGAATGTTTTGGATATTGTTTTTGAGTCTCAGTTTTAAACTGCAATGATAAATTGAGAATTCCTGTTGTTTGTTCCCCATTATATAATTGGTGAGCTCCACTGTGTCACCATGTTGAAAGAGACAGTGAGATCTCTTCTTTTGGTGGCTAAATCCTTCCTTGTGAGTCAGTGCTCATCCTTTAAAAACTGCCAAGCGGTCTTTTGAGCATGACAGCCAAACAGTGCCCCATCTTTATACTTTTTCTTGCTGCTGCTTCAAGTGTTCGAAGGTTGCAATGGGAGCCAGTTCAGCTGAAGTCCATTAAGTGAAGAGAAACATAGTAGTAGGAGGAAGGTTATCGGCTTATTTAACATTTGTTGGTTTTGTTTGTTTATTTATTTGGTATCCTGTGACACCGTTCAGTGTTTTATTTGTCTCTTTTTATTTGCCTTAAGTAGAAATTTCGGTAGTTAACACAGAAGACTTGGACTCTTGCTCTTCTGTATCCTCAGTCCCCTAGAATGACACCTGGCATGTTAGTGTAGGGGTTCATGAATATTTGTTGGAAAAAGTGAACAAGTGAATTTGAGCTCATCGTCTGACTCTGTCAGAGACCAGGAGCAGTACTGGGTGGAGGCTAGAGTAGGTAGACCCAAGTTACATCCACAGAGTTGGCTGCTCTTCTAGAGGGTGTAGGGCACCAGCTAACTAAAGGGACTAAAAGGATGTTTAAAATGGATGCACCCAAACGTACATCAACTTAGCCACTGTGGAAAGCAGTTTGGAGATTACTCAAAGAGCTTAAAACAGAACACTACTCAACCCAGCAATCTCATTACTGAGCATATATCCAAAAGAAAACAAATCGTTCTATCAAAAAGACACATGCACTTGTATGTTCATTGCAGCACTGTTCACAATAGTAAAGACATAGAATGGAGCTAGGTGCTCATCAGTGGTGAATCTGATAAAGAAAATGTGATAATATACACCATGGAGTACTACACAATCATAAAAAAGAATAAAATCATGACCTTTGCAGCAACATGGGTACAGCTGGAGGTCATTATCCTAAGCAAATTAATGCAGGAACAGAAAACCAAATGTCACATGTTCTCACTTATAAGTGAGAGCTAAGCATTGGGTACTCATGGACACAAAGATGGAAACAATAGACATTGGAGACTATTACAGTGGGGAGGTGGGGAGGGAGGTGTGAAAAACTACCTGTTGGGAACTGTGCTCACTACTTGGGTGATGGGATCATCTGTGCAACAAACCACAGCATCACGCAATAGACCCATGTACCAAACCTGCACATGTACCCCCATATCTAAAATAAAAGTTGAAAAAGAAAAGAAAATGGAACACCAATGCGATGTTCACTAGTATTGGTGCTGAAGTCATCATGGTTGCATTATGAACTATCTGCATTTACTAGATTGTTTACTTTAGGGCCGACTGTGTGACCAGAGTTGTGCTAGGTTCGTGCTCTGTGAACACAAAGAAAAATAAAGTTGGTTCTGTTTTTTGAGGGGCTTCTCTAATTGGATAGCCCAAGAGTGAACAGCAATTGAGGCAGAATATAATGATGACAAAAGCAAGCATGCGGAATGTGAATGGTATTGAATGTTGAAAGCTTCTCAGAAAAGTTTAGGTTTAAATAATTTTGACCAGCAGACTTTGGTTTTGTTAGACACACACTTGAGATCCTTACTGTTATCAATGAGGAAGCTATTTTCAATGAAATATTTTGTGTTTTAAAAATTATTCGAGCTATTTTATTTTTATTTAACTTCCTCTTTACATTCCTATGCCACAGTTAGCTTTCGAGGGGCACACCACTGATCTTTATTTTGCTCACTTAGATACGGAATTATACAGAATGCACCTGTGTCCAAAGTCGGCAAGTGATCACTCCGCCCACTGTGGGACAGCGCAGTCAGCTCCGTGTGGTTATTGTCAAGACTTATCTCAATGAGAACGGTTATGCTGTGTCTGGGAAGTGTAAACGGACCTGCAATACCCTTATCCCGTTCTTAGTTTTTCTTTTCATAGTCACGTTCATCACAGCATGTGCGCAACCATCAGCCATCATAGTAACACTCAGGTGAGAACAGCATTCATCTTCTAGGGTGGGCTCTGTACTTAGAATTTCCGGAGCACATACTCCAGGACAAGGGGCTGATGTGGTAAATCAGAGAGCAAAGCAAAATTAGCTTGTGCAGGAGGGCACTCATAGTTGCCTGGTGAACTTAAGAGGGATTTTTCCCTATCAGGAAGGGAAAGGAAAGTTGTGATGTTTCATACTTTGGAAATTTCTTTATTCAGTTGGGTTATTCTTACTGTGTAATGAAACTTCTTTGGGGTGTTTTTGATTCCTGAAGTCTCTGCCCTATGAGATTCAGCTTCAGGAGTTGAAAGTCATCACTCTGTGAGAAGCTGGACCCCAGAGGAGGGCAGGAAGTAATTTGGGAAAGTTGCTAAGTCGTGCATACAGCAAAGGCTATTATCTTCAACCTTGGAGATAGTTAATACCTTCGGGATCAGTGGTGATTTATGCTGGGCCTGCAATTTGAAATGCTGAGTTCATTAATTTTACTATCATATAAAATTTCAGAGTTCAGAAAAGGGTATATTGGGGAATGTAATTTCTCTCTCTCTCTCTCTTTTTTAGTTTTTCAGGCTGTGCTTTCTTTGCAGTATCTTGTTTGGATTTGTTTATAAGAGGACATGGAAGCTACTTTTGTCCTATTAAAAATGATGGCACTGATGTTCCTGGACCAAACTGAGGGTTGGACTGCTATTTTCTGCATTGCAATAATGAGATGCAGATGAACAGGGGAGGAAGAGAGTTTTTATTTCTGCAACTGGTCATAGGGAGAAGGCCTGGAAATTATCCCCAGACCAACTCAAAATTACAAAGTTTTTAGAGCTTATACATATACCTTCTAAGCTATATGTCTATGTGTAAATGTGCATTCATCTAAAGACATAAGTGATGAACTTCTTTTAATCTATAACTAAGGTCAGAATCCTGAAGACCTTCCTCTGGAGCCTCAATAAATTTACTTAATCTAAATGGGTCCAGGTGCTGGGGTGATTACCCTTATCTTGTCTCCTGGTAAATCACGAAGGTTTGGGTAGTTCCTTCATACTCCCAATAAACTTGTCTGTGGAGTCCTGGGGAGTTTTTCCAGATCCCCAATAAAACTTGTTTAATCCTAAATGGGTCCCGTTAAGAATTCCCTCATTATTTTGTCATGCTTTAAGGCCCAGAAAAGGCCTAGAAAAAAACTCTTGGTGGGCTTTTTGTTATATTCCAGCCTTTGTATAAGGACACTGGCTTTTCTTTCTTTTTTTTTTTTTGACAGAGACTTGCTCTGTGGCCCAGGCTGGGGTGCAATGGCATGATCTCAGCTCACTGCAACTTCCACACCTCCCAAGTTCAAGCGATTCTCCTGCCTCAGCCTCCCGAGTAGCTGGGATTACAGGCACATGTCACCACACCTGGCTAATTTTTTGTATTTTTAGTATTGTATTGTTTTGTATTTTCACTATGTTGGCTAGAATGGTCTTGATCTCTTGACCTCGTGATCTGCCTGCCTCAGCCTCCCAAAGTGCTGGGATTACAGGCAGGAGCCACTGCGCCCGCCGTAGGCACTGGCTTTTAATATTCAACTTAAACAGTCAGTACTGAAACAGTTGTTATGGAGGCCTGTCACACTGATACATTCACATCGGTGCGTTCATATTTGCAGTAAGGACTGCAGTGGACAAAGGAAGGAACTGGGTGGCGTGGTGAAGCCAGAAGAACACACCCATAGGTCTGGGCAGCTTCAGGGGATTCAGCGGGTACAGTGCAAGGAGGGAGTGAGGAAAGGGAGTCAGTTCTTACTCTTCCTCCAGGCTCCTTGGATGCCACAAGGTTGGGCACCTTGCAGGAAGCACCTGCTGCGATGTCACTGCTTAGCAAGGGCAGTGGGCTGAGGCAGGCATGTTCTGCCTTCTTTTCTGCTTGGTGCTGAATCAGGCATTTCCCAGCAAAGCTGTTCATTGACAACCAGATAGTAGTGCATGAAAGGCCCACTGGTTTTTTATTCAGTTCTTCCAGCAGCAGATATTTATGGAATAACAACCTGTGTGCAGTGCCGTGCAAATTGCTATGAGAAATAAGGAAATTGGGGAAAAGGTGACAAGGGCACTGGTGTTGGCAAAGTTCCCATTATATACCATAGTCTCATGGGTATGCGATGGAGAGGATAAGGTACTGCATTATTTAAAAAGATACATGAATCATTCATAAATATACTCAAATAATCTCATTCTTTGCACTTTAATTCTTCAAGAGATGTTAAATAACTCATAGACAGGCTGCTTTTTCTTTTAGTCTTCAAACATGGCAAATCACCAGTTGGCTTCTAACCTAAACTTTCAGAAAAGGAGCACTTTAATCTTTGCTAATTACAAAACCAGTAGACTTCAATCTTCCTGTCACATGGGAATAACTTGGAGCATAAAATTAAAAAAAAGAAAAAAAGATGCAGTTGGAGGGCTTATGCTTTCTCGGATGTTTGACTTTTTTCCTATATACTTTTGAAGATACTTTTATTCTTTTTTTTTTTTTTTTTTTTTTTTTTTTGAGACGGAGTTTC
>NW_016107324.1:3877965-3896041 GCF_001604975.1 Cebus imitator
CACCATGCCCAGCTAATTTTTTGTATTTTTAGTAGAGATGGGGTTTCACCATGTTGACCAGGATGGTCTCAATCTCTTGACCTCGTGATCTACCCACCTCGGCCTCCCAAAGTGCTGGGATTACAGGCTTGAGCCACCGCGCCCGGCCCAATACTTTTATTCTTTACTCTTTTTACTTCCTGTCCTGGAGGAATTATTGGAGTAATTTTCACTGTACATATCTACTATTCTGGAAGATGCAGGTACACAGTGAAAAAAAAAAAAAAAGACCCAGTAGTTAGGATGAAATTCTATAATTAAAAAAATAGATCTGATTTTGGATGCTCAGTTAGGGGCAATTTCAGCTTCTTCAGCCAAGAGCCTTTGACCCCCCTCCACCAGTATTTATGTAGAAACAATTAGAGTTAGTTTCTTTGGTGTCTTCAGTGGGGAGACCTTTATTCAGTGATTTAGCCATCAGCAATCTTGGGTGGTTATTGTTAGTAAATTCTAGTGAATTAAATATTTTGGTATGGCATCTCTTTAGTCCCTGCTCTGCACAAGGGCAGACTTGATTTATCATTCATTTTCTTGGGGCTACTATTTAAAAAACATTTCTTTCTTTCCCTTCACTGTAGGTCTGTAGAAGATGAGGAGAGACCTTTTGCGCTGGGAATGCAGTTTGTTTTGCTGCGAACACTTGGTACGTCCTTGAATTTCCAAGTGTGCTTCTTAGTTCCTCTTTGCAGATAGCAAATTTTCACTGTCTTTTAAAGATGGCAAGTCACGTCATTTATTACCATTAGTAAGATTTTACAGGTTAGTGATGAGGGTACAACTTCCTTGTTTTCTGATTTGAACTAGAAGCTGACAGGTTCTGTCGTTTGATGAAACAAAGCATAACCAAAGTTAAGTTAGTTTCTTTTTCATTATGAATATAAACTTGGACAAAATTCCCCAGAGTTTTACACAGTAAGAAATACGAAATCAAGCAATGTGTCATGGATTTTTTATTCTGGCATTTTGATCCCTTTACGGGTTAGTATGAAAGCAACAGAAATTGGTGTTTATTTGAGAAGTTTTCAATTCCTTCCTTCTTTATAGTAATTTTATTGGACCAAGCAAAAAGTATACCTATCAAGTTTTCTGAGAAAAATAAAAAACTGTAGAAAGGAAAAGCAAGGTCCCCTAAGTGACATACAGGGACTGCCTTATAAGTCTTTACTTATCAACAAGAGAAACTCAGTTGTGCTGCGTCCATGTGATAAACCACAGAGTACATGTGTGCAGGAGGAATATGGGTCTTATTTTTACAAACACCACATCACTCTGTGAGTTATTGAGATAATGAATGGGAAATAGGCATGTAAAGTACAAAGTTCCTTTGATCAATTTCAATGTATTTTTAATTGACTTCCTTGTCATCAAGCTTATTTTTCCTTTTACAATTTTTTTAAGTGGCAGTCTGTCATTTTCTTCAGCTGTATTTTCTCCCCAGTAAATAGTATCATTGTCTACAAGACAAAAGAAAATTGTTTTTTGATTCAAATTTCTTATTTCAGTTTTGAAGAGGTAATGTTTAAAAAGGGCATTGTCTGACTCCTTGAAGCACTAATCCCCTGGCATTCTCCATTTGTCATATGTCGTGGTTGACAGCTGAGTCCAAGAATAAGCACTTTTCAACAAGCCCCAGAAGGAAAATGCTTGTAGTTCCATTTAAAGAGTGGCTTGTTTTGTCAGTACTAATAAGACTTCAAGGGTACCATTTTTTAAAAAGCATGCTGTTTAAGGGAAATCCTGACACACTTAGATACAGTTAAAAAGTCTGCCTTGAGCTGGGCATGGTGGCTCATGCCTGTAATCCCTGGACTTTGGGAGGCCAAGATGGGTGGATCACCAGAGGTCAGGAGTTTGAGACCAGCCTAGCCAACATGATGAAACCTCATCTCCACTAAAAATACAAAAAAAAAAAAAAAATTAGCTAGATTTGGTGGTGCATGCCTGTAATCCCAGCTACTGAGGAGGCTGAGGCAGGAGAATCACTTGAACCCAAGAGGTGGAGGTTGCAGTGAGCCAAGATCATACCACTGCACTCCAGCCTGGGCAACAAGAGCAACACTGTTTCAAAAAAAAAAAAAAAAGAAAGTCTGCCTTATAGTTCTTGTTAAAAGTTAAACAGTATTATTTAGAAAGAAGAAGATTTGTTAACCAAAGAGGTGACTCAATAAAAAAAGAAAAGAAACTTTTTTGAGATGGAGTCTTGCTCTGTTGCCAAGCCATAATCTCGGTTTACTGCGACCTCTGCCTCTAAGGTTCAAGTGTTTCTCCTGCCTCAGCCTCCTGAGTAGCTGGGATTACAGGTGCTCACCACCATGACTGGCAAATTTTTGTAGATTTTTTTAGTAGAGAGGGGGTTTCACCATGTTGGCCAGGCTGGTCTTGAGCTCTTGACCTCAGATGATGCGCCAGCCTCAGCCTCCCAAAGTGCTGGGATTACAGTCATGAGCTACCATGCCCGACCAGAATAATAATTTCTTCTTTTTGCTGTGCCCCTCTCTGATGCCATGGAGTTGGGGTCATTTGATATGATTTGGAGGTGAGGGTGAGTCGATATATGTATGCCACAGTATAAAGAATAAGTGTAGGGAGGGCATTTATTATTTAATTCAACTTTATTTTAACTTCTGTGGATTGTCTAGTTGGGCCAACAAGCCAATTTTCATTTCCCCCCAAATTTCAAAGCCGAAAAAGAGTTAAAAAAACTTTAGTAATGTTAAAATTAAACCAATAGACCTTATTTTAAATAAAAACAACTTATTAAAAATGTATCAATCACAGTTTCCTGGGTTATCAGCTCACCTCTCCTCTCTGCCTTCCTTTCTTCCTGGCTCTCTTCCTCTTTCTCACTTTTTGTTACTTCCTTCCTCCTCCCTTCTCGCATTTTCTTCTGTACATTTTTATTGAGGTCCTTGGGATGCAAAGAATAAAAGGCACGGCCCCTCCTTGAAGAAGCTTACGGAGTGATAGATTTGCAAACATTTAAAATACTATGTGATAGTTAATAAAACAGAGGTAGATAAATGCAGTGACGATATGATGGCACCTGAATGAGTCAGGAATTTAAAGGAGGTGTAGACGTTTGCAAGGTGAATGAGTTTGGGAACATTTTGGCAAAGGGAATAGCATGTGATAAAGGAGTCGATGTACTAGGTAGACTTTTTTTCTTATGGGTAAGGAAATGTCTATATCATAGCCCAAACGATGAAGCCACTATTCATCTTAGATGCTTTATAAGCTTCAAAGATGAAATTTATGCCATAATAAAGTTCCTTTACAGCTTCTTAGATTTATAAGTGCTGCTATAAAGTTGCCGTTTCATGTGGTGTCTGACTTACAGGAGAAGCGCTTTTCTCATACCCTTCCTGCATCTGAGGACTACAACCCAACCCACAAGAACTAAGTGTATTGAATTTTGGTGGGTAATAAAGGATTCTAGTATAGCTTCTTGGATATTTAATGACAAGATCCAATTTTTAACTTTAAAAGGATTCACTAGTTGTATTTTTAGCCATACCCTTTTTTAGCTTTACTGTGGTATACATGACAAATAAAATTGCATCTATTTAAAGTAAACACCATGGCGATTTGATCCTAAAAATCAACAGCACATTCAGTGTTGCACAGTAGAGTTTGAGTGTTTATCATGTAGTGAATGCTTTTGTGATAAATCTATTGTGATAAAATGTGATGTGTCATAAAAAGAATCAGGTAACACAAGAAAATCCCTCCCCTCAACTGGTTTGGGAGGACACAAGCTGCTTGCCAGTTTACGAATGTGTTCTCCCTGGTCAGAGGCGCTGAGTCTTGCGTCTTCTTCTTCCCCACCCCGCAGCGTACATTCCGACCCCCATCTACTTCGGAGCCGTCATTGACACCACCTGCATGCTGTGGCAGCAGGAGTGCGGCGTGCAGGGCTCCTGCTGGGAGTACAACGTGACGTCGTTTCGTTTTGTCTATTTCGGTTTGGCAGCCGGCCTCAAGTTCGTGGGCTTTATTTTTATTTTTCTGGCCTGGTACTCCATAAAATACAAGGAAGATGGCCTGCAGAGGCGGAGGTGGAGAGAATTCCCCCTGAGCACTGTCAGTGAGAGAGTGGGCCACCCCGACAGCGCCCGGACGAGATCTTGCCCAGCTTTCGGCACCCAGGGAGAATTCCACGAAGAGACCGGCCTGCAGAAGGGGATCCAGAGCGCGGCACGGACCTACCCGGGGCCCTTCCCGGAAGCAATAAGCTCCTCCGCAGACCCGGGGCTGCAAGAGAGCCCCGCGGCCCTGGAGCCGCCCTCCTGAAGCCTGAGAATGGAAGTGATTCGTTTTGTTGGTTGAGTTGGAAATGGCGACTTGAGAAACAACCGTGCCTTCTTTTCTTTCTTTCTTTTTTTAACCTCTACAGACACAAGCCTCAAACCAACAAAGCTCAGTATACACAGCCGCTATTCATGGAGGGCTGGATACCTCAACGAGACTGAGAGCCTTTCCCCGCTTCTCTCCAAGGAGACGTTCAGCTACATTTGTTCCCATTTCTGTGGTGTCAGTTTCAAGCCCGAGCTCCCCTACTGTATAGGCTGAGGTTCACGGTTAGCAAAATCATGGGTAGGGGAATGGCGGTGCATATCATTACCTAACACTCCAATCAAAGGGGAGCGTGCCTAGGACTCTGCGTTTCCAAATCAAAGTTTTTAGAGATGAACACCTACTGTGAGTTCTGCTACAAAGCACAAATGAATTTGTCTCAACTATGCAATTTGATGGGGAAAATGTATGTGCAGCATGTTGCGTTTACTTTCACAGAATAAAGCAGATCTGTCTTTGAAAAGAGGAAGCTGAACTTTCCATGCAGTACTGTTAATAGCATTTTAAGCCATAGCAGACTTATAAATCAGGTAGAATTTTTCAAATGCTTCAAAGGAACCATAGGCATAGTGTGGTAGAAGGATCAGCTATTTCATGTCATAGAACACATTCTCTTCTAGTCTGCCTGCCCCATCATAAGATAAAGAGGCTGCTGAATCATAAATCTGATAGCTTGAACATAAACTCCAGTATTCTTTCATAAGGGGCTTTAAAACTAGTGTGCTAAACAATATGGCTAGAAACTGTAATTTGAAATGCATAATAAGGAAAGAAAATGAAGGCTTTCTTATCCAAGGAAATTGTTGCAGAAATTTTTTTAGCTCTTATGGGCCCACAAAGTCACTGAGAAAAGTCCCACTTGAGTATTTTAGTTATATTTTGAAAGCACTGGTAAATCTGCATGGTTCTTTTTCTGGACAGAAAATTGCTGTGGTTGCTCCTGAAAATGAGTATTTATATCAGGAAACCTGTGCCTGGGATATGAAAACCACTTGGAGGCTGGGCACGGTGGCTCACACCTGTAATCCCAGCACTTTCGGAGGCCAAGGCAGTTGAATCACCTGAGGTCAGAAGTTTGAGAACCTGCCTGGCCAACGTGGTGAAACCTCATCTCTAGTAAAAATACAAAAATTAGCCAGGCGTGGTGGCGTGCGCCTGTAGTTCTAGCTATTCGGGAGGCTGAGGCTGGAGAATTGCTTGAACCTGGGAGGTGGAGGTTGCTGTGAGCTGAGATGGCGCCACTGCATTCCAGCCTGGTGACAGAGCGAGATTATGTCTCAAAAAAAAAAAAAAAAAAAAAAAAAAAAAAAAAAAAAAAAGAAAGAAAGAAAGAAAAGAAAAAAAACCAATTTCAATATAGGAGGAGGGAGATCTGTGCTCTGGACCAAAATATGATCTTAAGTAATTGTTGAAAATTATGTAAAATAAACCAGTCCATCCTATTGGACTCTATCATAGTTAGAATCGTTTTACACTCCCCTTTGATTCCTTCCTACTGTAGGTTTCCGGCAGTGATTCCGAGAGAGGAGTTTTCTGTTCCTAAATGCACTTTGGGTTCATTATCTATCATTCTTTTCAGTACCTCCCAGCACATCGCTTTGACTTAAACACCATACAGAATGCTTTCTACATGGCTCTTAAGATAGATGCTCCCTGATGCCACTAACGGATTGATAGTAAGTTAGCTCATGGGTTCTGGCTGCAAGAGAGTGTAAGGGCCAAATCCTGATATAATTGTGAATTATTTTCTCCAAGGAGCCTATGCTCATGGAAGCCTAATTACGGAATTAGCCTGTTTTCCTCTTCCGGTTTACCCTTATCCCCAGAAGAGATGTGATTGACAGGCTGTTCCATGATTGAGGCTTCTGCTGTCCATCCTTGCTTGACTGCACAGGTGGAATTGTGCAAATACTCCTGGATATAAGGCTGTTTTCCTCTCCTCCTAGGAAGGACAGTGGTCAAACATTTCTCTTGGTTGCATGCAGTTTGTGTTAATACTGTTAGGCTGAACAATGTCTACAATGGGTGGAGCTAGTGGTCTCAGGGGCTAAGGGCTTCCTTCTGGCTCTTGGGCTTGGCTCTCTGGGAGGTGAGGAGTCTTGCTTGGCTAACACTGTAATTGCAATGGTAACTGTCAAACTCTGGCCAATGTGGCATATATTGGAAGTATTTAAAAAATCTTGCTGATTCAGAAAATCTTGCTGGATTGACCTAGTTTCTTCTCTGGGGCCTCAGGGTTCCTCTTTACGCTCTATAGGAGAGCCTTGGTCCTTTAGAGGAGACAGTTTCCTTTGGTGTGGGAGTTAAAGCCAGTTCGGCGATCACTGACCAGGTGCCAGGTATCTTCAGGTGTCATTTTACTTGATTACCATCTGACACTGCATGAAATCCTTTGGGATGATTAGGCCAGAACTCAAAGAAATGGGTCTGAAATGTTCACCACAGTGTGAGTATTGTCCTTCCTCAAGTATCTGTTCCTTAGAAATAGCAGGTATTTCATTCATGTGTTGTTGGCAAATGTAGACTAAGTAGTAAAAATCATGAGAAAATAAAGTTTTGGAATATGTACCAATTAAGAGTTGTGCTCAAAACACTTGGGGCTATGGTAGCATCTTTGGAATGTGACATAGTCAACTGAAGTGACTATTTTGTAGATGATACCATTTAATTGTATATATAGGGTCTTAAATGCTTGTTGATAAATTGATTATGTGACTTTATAGTCACAGCTCCTTTTAGAAGTTTTCATGAAGTCTCTCCATGAGCTTAGGTTCAAATTACTTGTTTTGGAAAAGGTCATCTTGTTCCTTTATAAACTGTTAATTCATATATTATTTAGCTTTAATATGCAAATACAATATCCATGAGTTCAGCCTATTAATTTAGAAACTACCAGGAGGTTAGATGGGTGGTTGGGGCATATTCTTTGGTTATTTTCATTAGCATGACATCCTTATGCTTTATAGGTGGATTTAATTCTTGAAAATATTCAAAAGTCATTCAGAATCAAGGTGTTGGGGATGGAGAGAAAGGAGAAACAGACAGGAAACAATTTAGCATTTGCTGAGTGTTGATGATTTGTAGAGCATTTTGTCAAGCACTTAATATACATCATCCATTTTAATTCTCTTAATTACCTTGCAAAGATTTGCTTTTTATTTTTTGAGACAGAGTCTTGCTCTGTCACCCAGGCTGGAGTGCAGTGGTGCAATCTCAGCTCACTCCACCTCCCGGGCTCAAGCGATTCTCCTGCCTCAGCCTCCTGTGTAACTGGGATTACAGGTGTGTGCCACCGCACCTGGCTAATTTTCTTCTGTTTTTGTTAGAGAAGGGGTTCACTGTGTTGGCCAGGCTAGTCTTGAACTCCTGACTTCAAGTGATCCACCATCTCAGCCTCCTAAAGTGCTGGGATTATAGGCGTAAGTCACCACACCTGGCCGATTTTACTTTTTTTTTTTTTTTTATAAAACAGATATGAAACAAGTCTCAGAGAGGTAAAAGAACTCATTTAGGATTGTACAGAATGGCAAAGTCAGGATTCAGACAGATAAATCTCACTCCATTATTCATTTGTTACACTACAGAATGCATACAGTAGCTTTTGGTTAACAAAGGCAAGGCATGACTATAAAATGGTAAGGTTAAAGCATTTCATTTTTTTGGGTGCATTACTGTTTCTGAAGAGTAGAGAGGTTTTTTGTGTAAATTAAAAAAAAAAAAAAACTCTAGGAAACATCTGTAGGAAATACCAAAATTTAATGTTTAACTAGATTTTCTAGGTAAATTTACATGTATCTAGCTAAGTGTTATATTAAAGTTGTTTGTCATAACATACCTCAAATATTGATTTATAGTTCATATTTAATATAGAACAAATCCAGTCTTCGTGTTAACATCAGGTCTTGGCAGAGTTTCTGAAATGAAACATTATGAAGAACGGTAGTTCAGATTTGTTGAATCTGAGCTTTGGGGATTTCAGGTGTATGATGTTTTTTTTCTTTCTTTCAGAATATTAACATTTCTATTAGTTTTTTGATGAAAATGAGTTTTAAGATTCATAATGAGGGTTTTAAATGAACGCATACAAAATACATATCAAACCACTGATCCCGATTGTTTCCTTTAGTCGCTGTGACATTGTTACCTTTAGTGGCATGCACTTGGAAATGTCAGCCTTCAGAGAAGGGGGAGTTAGTTACCTTGAGTAAGACCTCATGGATGTCGTGGCAGTCCTCCATGTTCACCAACCACCAGGAAAATTCTTCTTCAGTCCACAATTCCAGCTCGCGTTCTTTGGTGGACTTGGAGCCAGAACGTTTCTTTTTGGCCCTGTTTTGTAGAAATTGTGCATGTACCAAAGAGAAGCTTTAGAGTTTGGATAGAGCTAAAGGGAATTCCTTAGTGCATCCAGGAGCAGGAGGCAAGCCCAAACCTCAGGTGGTAGCCAATTTTATTTTGTGATCGTGTATGTTCTTAAAACATCAGAGATGGCACAGCACATGAATATAACTATCGATATATAGGGGCATAGTGAGCATTCTAAGTAGCAGATAGATACCAAAATACTGTCTAATCCCAGAATTGCCTAAACGGCAGGGTTTCTTGTTCTCTGTGACACAGGCCAGTGGGTAGCCTTTCCACACATCCATGTTTCCTCCTCCCAGTAAGAGAGTGCCGTGGCTGGCAGACAAAGTTACTTGCCTCCTGCACTTTATCTTTTTGTCTTTTTCTCTTCTTCACCTTTTCGGATGCTGCTGACTATATCTGTCCCAAACTTCTTTTTGCATTAGAATCAAATCTGTGTATGTTTGAGGAGATTTGATTTTAAAGACTTCATTTTTACTCAGCCCTAGGAAGGGTCAAATATGACAAAAGTAAAAAAAAAAAAAAAACCAACAAGAAAACCCCTCCTTAGGCGTTTGCTTTGGCAACATTAAAAAAAATGCCTTGGTGCTAAAAAGTATTTAATGATGCATGTTCACCACTAAAATACTGAATTCACAGTATTTCACTGCTAAGGGGCTGCATGTACTTTGTGTTTGGAAATCTGAAGAATTTTCCAGAAAACAAGCACCCATTACTCTCATTTCAACAGTTAATCCATGAACTCTATGCTGCAAAAATGAAGCATGTAAGGGAGAATACTTTTCTATGGAAAACTCAGTGCTTTTGATATTTATTTTAGCAAGAATAATCAGATGCTAAAAATAATTTCAGAGAGAGGTAGAAAAAATATTTCAGATAATCTTTCCTTATTTCTCCTCCAAGAAGCTGACACCCATGTAAGGTATTTTTTAACACTGGGGTTTTGAAGGTGTTGTCTTTTCTGGTATCCTGTCATTACATGCTAAAATTGAAGGAGAAAAGATTATTGAAAATGAAAGGAATTGTAGGGACACATTAAACCAAAGGGGTGAACAAAAGAGGTTTAAAGTTTGTATCTAGAAATAAAAAATAAGATTAGTAAGACTAGTACAAATTATTGGCGATTGGTAATTGATAATTGGTGAGTAGTACCAAATACTGGGCATTGTTCTTCAAATACATACCTCTACCCCAACCCCACATGTTAATTTAGAATCATGAAACAGGCAGATTATACTCTGACTTTTTTGTTAAAAGAAATGTAATACTGTGTCAACGAAACTGGCATTAGGTTCTTAGTGGAGCGTGTGTGTGTGTGTGTGTGTGTGTGTGTGTGTGTATTGTGTAGACGTGTGTTTGTGATGAAAGGCTGTTTTGCATTGTTGCATAAAGAAGTTTGATTCTGTGATTTTTAAAAGGATATTTATTTGGAAACTTCTTAGGGTAATTTAAAAGATGTATAATTTCCTTGTGTTTAATGAAATCTATTGTCACTGTACTAATAAATCTTGGTTTACAGCATCTTGAATACTTGATAATTGAAAATTAAGAAAAAAATTTAAAAGTGAATAAAGTGTGTTGGACTGAAATGAAATTGTTTCTAGAACTTTGTTGTTTGAAGAGATGAAGCAATGAGGCCAATGCAACTGTCCATCTCTCCCACAAAATTAACTCCTGACCTAACTGTTAACTCTACCTCGAAGCAGAATGTTCTAGGAGTATACTTTTAAGAGCAATATCATGTTTTTAAATTGAGTCTCCAAAGAGAATAATTTAAAGTAATTCATCAATTATCTATTCAAATTCAAAACAGACTTTGAGAACACAAAGCTATGTATCTTGAATGTGATTTGTTACATTATACTTGTATAACATGCTAACCCTCAAATCTCAGTGGCTTCACACACAGGGCTGTTTCCCATTTACTTATATATCTATTATGGCTCTGTTCCACATAGTCTTTCAGGGATCCAGGCTGACAGAGCCTCCACCATCTTGAAGCGGCAACACCTGGAACTTTCAGGGTTAATCTTGGCTGATGGGGAAAAGAAAGGAAGTGCCCAGAGAATGGGCACTTTCTCAGCCTGAGAGTGCCATGTGTCTATCCTCCCATTTCATTGGCCTTAACTAGTCTCATGGCTCTGCCTAATGGCCTGAGGTCCTGAAAATATAGAGGAGTAAATGGTGAGAATTCAGTGGGTATAATTCTTTGCCACATGGTTGACTTGATAGATTAAAAATAATTTCCAAAGAAGTCCAACTCATTATTCTAAAAACTGGTGAGCAAAGGCAAAATCTGAAGCATAAAAAGGAATAATTTCCAAAGGAGTGAATATCAAAACTTGATCAACAAAGCCCTTAAAATGCCCCCTCCTCCTATTTCCTAGTTTGCTACTGAATAGCAAACTAATTCATTGCTAAAGTGGCCCAGAAGCCAGTGCTGTGAGCCAAGAGTAAGAAACCTGCGTATGTACTCCTGAACTTGTGAAGTTAAGAAGAAGAACTTGATCTCAGATTTCACTTAGGGAGAAAAAGAAAAAACACTGGATTTGGAGGTCTCTCCTGACTAACAGTGGAGTTTTCTAAACACACTGGCATCTAAAACTTTGGGGTGAGAGGTGGAAGGAGGTAAGGGAGTCATGACCCACAGACTGAAGCACTATGTGGGTATTTAGAGAGTCCCGCCTTGACCACTTTCTAGGTGGGAAGCAGCGTAACTGATTTTTCATTCCCTTAAATGAAAGGGTCGCAGTGGCCTAAGCTACATGAGTTATTGGGGGAGGGGAGTACAGACGTCAGTCCTTACTTCCTCCCATGGCTTTCTGCATGCATGAAGGCAGGCTTTTATGCAAAGAGCAAATAGTTACCCCTGCCTGAATCTACCATCTTCTGCTCAATTATGTGTGCATGACTTAGGCAAAAAGATTTCTGCTAAAATTCTTAAATTGGGCTTTAAAAATAGGCACATTAGAAAATGTTTCTTTTCAAGAAATGAGGAGGGGGAAGGGTTATGAACATGGTCCCTTGTCTTCTTTGCTTTGGCACCAGACTTGGTACAATCTCAGTTTTAAGAGCTGTTAAAAACCATCCAGTTCTGCTTTTCTTTGTAAAATTGCCAGCTAGGCAGAGATGGCCTCGGCTGCTTCAGCGTGTGGCAGCTAAAAAAACATTTTTAATTGCACAAAGACTTTGGAAAGCCGGGAGATGGATATTCAGTGCTCACTTTTGAATTGAAACGTCAAAGTTTGATGCAGTTCCAATTTAAAATACCAACATAAATCAGTAGTAAGCAAAAACTGTTCTTTCGCCTGCTGGAATGGCTAAGATCCTAAGCACTGAAGAAAGGGCAAGCCTGCCATGGATCAAGTTGTTCTAGATGTGTTCTCGTCGAAACGGTAGCACTGAGAGGCGCCCTGCTGCTTTGGAAATCAAAGCAGCCGCTTTGCAGGGGTACGGCCTGGAGCCAAGCAAAGGTGTCTTTAGTTGCACTAGACTGCCACCTTGTGGTCGTTACGGAAACCACATGCTAATCTCGGGTCTCCCGGTTCTGGGGCTGGACCAGGTGCTCTCAGCTATGGGGACACAGACTAGGGTGGCAGGGTCGGTCCATGACCTCTCACCTGCTGAAACTTACTAGAGCTTGGGTTGGTTCCGCTCTGGTTCTGAGTCACCCGCCCTGTTGGGGTTGGAAAGTGGGGAAACGTGGGGGAAGGAATGGGAGGAGGGCGACTGTACCTGAGTCCAGGAAGGAGACCCACTGATATGGGGACCAGGAAATTCAAACAGAAGGAAATACCTTCGCCAGCCGAAGGGAGAAATAGTTCGGGTTCCTCTGTCCCCTGTGTCTCTGTAGTGCTTCCCCCAACATGAGGGTCAGGGATTCTGTAGTCTCAACTGAGAAAATGTGATTTTTAAAAGTCATCCTCTCTACCTACTTCACACAGCAGTGGGGTCACCGCAAGGCCCAAGCTGGCCCATCCTCCGTGTCAGCACCACCGCTGGGAGAAAGGCGGCTTAACTCCACCACAACCAGCGGTGGCCACCTGAGGGTCCGTGTCTTGGCCAGCAGTGGGGAAGGGTGAGGTGACAATCACTGGACTGTCCTTCCATTGGCCGCGGACTCGGTACGACAGCAGCGCTTTCTTACAGGGGAGCGTGTCAAGTAGGGGAGGTGATACTTCCAGGGGTCGGGAGTCCAGGAAGGTGTAGGTAAAAGGAAAAGGAAAATTTTGAGCTGATAGGGGAATTAAGGGGTGGACAAGAGTTCTCCAGGTGGAGGTGGGGCTGGAGGATATTATAAACAGGAGAGGAGATGACAGGTGAGAGAAAGTTCTGGTCTGGGAAGGCGGCGCTGACCCAGGAGCAGCTGAGATTCAGGTGAGGCGCAGCGGGAGCAGGAGCGGGCTGGGGGCTGGGTTGCTTCTGGCTTCGGGTCCAGAAGACCGAGGGCACTGGGACGCACTGAGGGCTCCTGAGCAGGAGGCTGAGCTCTGAGCCAAGGCGGTAGAAGACCCCCCAGGTAGAGAGCGTGGGTTGTCCCCGGAGCTGGGAGAGGCAGGAGGTGGGAAAAGGGATTGGGGACTGCTCCTATGTGCCCTGGGGGCCTAAAAGCCCCAGCGGGTAGGGCATATCCAGGTATTAATTGCCCTCCTTAATACCTAATTTAATTATCAACTGAAGATTTTTTTTTCTGTTAAATACATTTCAGAAATATCAGGCAGAATTGGACTAATTTGGGGAATGGAGGATTTTTAAAAAGCTCAAAAAATAAGTATTTAAAACACTTAAAAAAAGAAGCCAATATATTTAGATGTATTTGGCAAAGGGTTGGAGTATAAAGTACTCATTCCTTCTCTCGGAACCAAAAAACTGCACATACTGATGATCATAGGTTTGGTTATTTTTAAAGGGCCAAGGAGGGTCTCGGAAATGATCTAGTTTGTGCAGGGACAATTGGTTTTTTTCTCACACACCAATCTTATTCAGCAGCAGGGCTGGCTGGAGACGTGGTTGCCTGCGTTGAGGAGGCCTGTGAGGCCACCAGTGCCCTAGCTTAAGGGTCAAGCGTCCCGTTGGATTAGCCACGTCTTCCCTAGGGACATATTGGGAAAAGAAATTACACATGCTATGTATTTGCCATCCTTGACCCAAATCTCTTATTTTACAGTTGAGAAAGCTGTTTTAGAGAGGTTTGTGTGATTTTTGAAGCTCACAGAAATAGTAAAAATTAGTGTTTGAAGTTAATTGGGGTCTTCTTGAGTTTCATGTTGATGGTTCTTTCCACTAGTCCTTGCAGATGGGGCCCCACGATGGCCTCTCTCTTCCCGGATCTGGTAAGTGTGTGTGTGTGTGTGTGTGTGTGGGTGGCGGGGGGCGGGTATGTGTGCATATGAGTTTAAATGGAGAAAGTGGTGAGGGCTGGCCTCTGAGAGATGTCTTCTTCTACATCTGGAGAAGTCACTCATCTCTTCTGAGTCTCAGCTTCCTCACAGATCAAATGAGGCTAGCTGGGCAGTCAATCTTTAAGGGCCTTTCAAGATCTAATAAGCAGCTCTGGGAGCCATACGGTTTCTCTTATGCCCTTGCTACATAGTAGGTACTCTCTTCGCAGCTATTGAATTGAACTAAAATGAATTTTTCTCCGGGACAGCAATATTTGGCTCAGGCACATTTTACAGAAAGGAACAAGGAGCAAGGCACCGGGATGCGCCTTTGGACAACAATGCTGTTGTCTTAGGCTCTGTTCTCTTGATGAAAACTTGATTTCTTCAATTATCCAAGGGTTGGATTGGTAGGTGCCCTGACTCTTTGCTTTCGTTTTTTCTCCTTCTTCTTTATTTTTAACCTTCTACTCTCTGGACATTTCACAGGCTGTTAGCCCCTCAACCTGAAGGCTACATTTCTTCAGGAGATTTGTAACAGACGGAAGGAAGCATATGGAATTGGTGAATGAGAAAACTCGAGATCTTGACGGGTGTTTAGCTTTCCACCCAAGTTCATGGTTCCCAAAGAAACCCCCCCTGCCTTTGGTGGGTCTGTTCCCTTGGTTTTAAAAAATTCCATTTTGCTGCTCAGGGCCAGTGACCTAATTTGCAGGGCCCCCGTGGAAAATGAAAATGTGGGGCCCCTTGTTAAAAAATTAGTGAGGATTTCAAGGTGGTGACATCAGAGCATTAAACCAAGTGCAGGCCCTTTGTGACCATCTCGGTTGCCTGCCAGGAAAGCCACCTCCACGATGCCTCTGCTGCCTCCCCCGAGACAGCAATGAGGTAAATCTGTGGTGAAGTCACTAAGCCGAGAATGTTCTATAACACACTGACTTCAGCTCAGCTTTATAAGCTTGGCTAGTATTCACTCACGTGAATAGAGATCAGGACTCAATTTTACTTGCAAGGAATGGGTGCACCACAAAAACTTGGTTAAGTTCATTTCTCTGAAACAGAAAAAAGTTTAAACACCTTTTATTTGAAGAAATATTGCTTCTAGACTTTCCTGAAGCCAGAATTGTTCTATAAAAGTATCACGGAATATTATACATGATTAAAAAAACACAGTATGCGCCCTAATAACTTGAAATATTTTTACAAGCACATCTTTCTTGACCATAAATATGTTTGTTCTGTCATCCCACTGATGATACGCACATCAGGTAAGCAGTTAATTTGAACATATGTACAGAGTCGATGATGAAGATTTAAAGTTACCAAAAAGATTCAACTATAACATATTAAATTTTCTTTAAAAGAGTTTACCTTAAACACTTAAAGAAAACATAATTTATCTAAGTGCTTGAATTATCTAAAAACAAGAAGAAAACCACTCTTAAGCTAAGCAGAAGCACATCTTTTTGGGGACGCTGAATAGGAGGATACTGGTGACTCAGTGAGGTAATCCTTTAGCTGGTATTTAAAAATCTAATACACAACAATAATATTTTCAAGAACACAGATTTTCAAAAGCAATTTTGAACTACGTCTTTAAAAGATATCAGAACTTGGTGAAGACCTTACGAATAATCATAGAACACAATATTAAGAAATTCACTTTCCTTATATTGAATTTGTGGAACATTCATGATTTTATTTTATTGAGAAGTTCCTGATGTAAATTCAAAACTAACCATGTTTTGTCAACATTTAAGCTTCTTAGCCATGCTAAGGAAACTAAATAAAGATGAAAATAAAAGATCAAATAACTCACAATATAGAAATCTTAAAGATATGGTGCACAAGTTGAGTCTAGGCACAGAGAGAGGAGGCAGTCTTCATTTTGTTTATTTATTTATTTATTTTCACCACCAGCATTATTAGCCATGCCTTTCTGCTAATCAATTTTAGCAAGTCGAGGTAAAACACATGCAACATTTTCTGGCAAAAGCTTAATGTCAAACAATATGACCCATACTGTATGTCGTCCTTGGGGGTTTATTTTACTTTGTCACAATGACAACCAACAGTGAGACTGAGAAGCCTATAAAAATAAAAAATAAGACGAGTCAAATAGACACGACATTTTAATCTCAAAGTGCAAAATCACTGAACTAAAAATGATGTCATTGAAAAATTCCAGTGGTTTAAAAATGAATCAGAACTTCCTTATGCAGGCAGTGGAAGTGTGTTGAAAGATCTAGCAGGGGTGTCAAGTTTTAGACACTCAGAAAGGCACCGTTCTAGCTTCTTGATTGGATAACATGTGTATACTTATGTCCCTACATGGTTCAAAAGATAATACTGTTTTAGTACAAAACAAACGAACAGGCAACAAATCAAAACTAAACCAACCAAAATATCTCCAGCCTTTCTTTCTACTCTTGGCAGATAGTAAATGATGACGATGAGTCGCCGTGTGCAGGCTGCTTGTTCACATGCACACTGTCTTCTACTGCACAAAGGTACCCAGGGTAGCTTGGAATGTTGGTGGCTATGATGACCTCTAATAAGTCTACAAATAAAAACGTTAAAAAAGAAATACTGTGTTTAGGGTAAGGTAGCCATTTCATCTAATCAGAGGAGAGTGGAGAGGAGGCGCCGCCTTCTAGATGCTGTGACTTCTCCTTTTCGTGATTCTTCTCCACCTTGGTCAATGTCTTCGCCACTATGCTGGAATTAGCTGGATGTTCTGTGGTGGCCATGGAGAACATTTGAGGAACTGAAATTCTATCGGAATGCACAGGAAGATACAGCTGATCTTCAAAAATGTCCTCTCCGGGGCCACCATCCTGGGCAAATACTTTCGGGTGCCTGCCAATGGGCTGCACCCTGCGGCTGGGCCTCCGCACTAGCTCTGTCATGCTATCGCCACTGAAATCGGTTTCCAGATGATTGGTCCCCTCATGCCCCATCCATTTTTCAGTTTTTCTCCAGTGTTCGGAATTCAAACGATTAACTTCTGGAATGTCGTTATTCCATTCAAGTTTACGCTCTGGACTTAACGTTGGTCGGTTCAAAGGCAGGGTTCGATGGTTGGCTGGCAAGGTCGAATGAGGTGCTTTCCCAACCGTGTGCCCTGGGTCTTCATCTGAGTCAGCAGAGGCCATCTCCACGGACACAGAGCGCTCAGCAGAGCCAACCGGGAACCCATCACCTTGAGCACTTTGAGTCTTATTTGTCGTATTTTGCTCATAGTGACTGTTCAGCAGTGCAAATACTCTATCTACATCCTTCAAGTAATTAGTCCAGTCCAGCAGACTAAGTCTGTAGTTGTGTCCGTACTCATAGATGTTTTCATTCACACTGTGTAGATCCTCTCTGCCTTGCCAGTTGATGTCTGCCGTGAGATGGGGCTGACTAACCTTCCCATCCATCCCATAACCGTCCTCTGAAAAGAGAGAAGAAGGTGAATCATTAAGAAAAGTTGAGAAAAGGTTTCCTACTTATCTGGACAAGCAACTTACATTGACTTTACAGAGTTAATCAATGAAAAATATGACACTCAAAGGCATTTTTCCCTAGTCATTTGTTACCACAGAGTGGCCTTAGGTTACAAGTGATTGAACAACAGAAAATTGGGGAAAAAAGATCACATTTGTGAAAACATTTATGACTAAGCATGATTAGTGCTGAAAATGGCACTGTCCTTTCAGTCAGGGGATTTGGGTTTCACTCCTGGCCCCACTCAAATCAACGTTGCAACCCGAAGAGCATGTGTGAGTCCCTCTGAATCTTGCTCCTCATCAGTCAAGTGCAGAAAAGTTGTGTAACAAGAACAGAAAACCAAACACTGCATGTTCGCACTCATAAGTGGGTGTTCAACAATGAGAACACATGGACATAGGGAGGGGAACATCACACACCGGGGCCTGTCGGGGGGTGGGGGGCTA
>NW_016107324.1:3896051-3931685 GCF_001604975.1 Cebus imitator
AGCAGGGGGTGGGGGGATTGGGGTGGGCTAACGTTAGGAGACATACCTAATGTAGATGACGGGGGGATGCAGGCAGCAGACCACCAAGGCACATGTATACCTATGTAACAAACCTGCACGTTCTGCACATGTGCCCCAGAACTTAAAGTATAATAAAAAAAAGAAATAGTTGTGTGATAAAATCATTACTACTAATAAGGTTGCTGGGTGAATGACAAATTTGAAAGTATTTGAATGTAACAGGCAATGCTTAGTACGAGATTTTCATTTTATATTCTCTGACACTCAGTATAAAAGCAAATCTGAATGCAATTAAGTTCTTCAAATCAAATGCCTGGATTTATTTCTTTGATCGTATTTCTGCCCTGAAAGTTCTATGTCCCAGATATATTTGTGCCTTAGATAACTGCGTGGCTTTCTTACATGCTAAGAAGGCACCAGCTTTCTCTCTCTAGATCTTTCCATATCTCCAGGATGACTGTGACCCAGCAGAAAACAACACTTGTTCTCTAGTTGTGCCTAAGTACCGTTTGGAAAGAGGTGGCCTAGATCAGGGCAATGAACACCCATAAAGCCATACAGATCAGCAAGAAGAATAAATAAAACTACACCAAACCCACACCCTTAGTCTAGCGAGAAGACAGAGAATCCTACAATCTTCAGATCACCTGTAAGTAAAAAAAGTTAACACCAAATTCCAGCAGAGCTGAATGTCACCCTTTGGCTACAAGTCTTGGGAAAACAGTATGGAAGACAGAAGAGGGAAGTGTCAGTGGAGTTAAAGATTGACTGGAAGCTGTTGGTGGAAAGAACGTCAATCTTTTGCATAAAATACTGTAAAGGGTCCTGGTGAGCCATGGCGTCACTGACGCTGAGGATGGGACTTAGGGATGCCTGTCCACGATTCAAGGCAGCAGTCTGGAAGCCATTGCTTTGGGAAGAAAAGGGTACAAAGGAAGAGTGAAGGGAGAAACCTTTTGGAAACTGGGTGGTAAAAGAAGGAGGAAGCAAAAGGTGGAAATTTCAGGTCCTGCAAGAAAAAAGAGATACGAAAAGTTGGAAGACATACAACCTCTCTCACTTTCACTCCCAAATAATAATAAAATAAAAAGATAAAGTATACTTAGTTACACTCACAGAAAAGAATTCTCTTAAGCTAGGAGACCTGTAAATACTACATATTCATGAAATAAAAGCAGCCTAACTCTATATCAAATTACTATAAAAGAAAGTAGAACAATGAGATACCGTCTCATGTTTAATGGTGATTATTAAAAAGTCAAGAAAAAACAGATGCTAGCAAGGTTGCAGAGACACAGGAGCGCTTTTACACTGTTGGTGGGAATGTAAATTAGTTCAACCACTGTGGAAGACAGTGTGGTGATTCCTCAAAGATTTAGAACCAGAAATACCATTTGACCCAGCAGTCTCATTATTGGGTATATACCCAAAGGAATACAAATCATTCTATTATGACGACACATGCACATATATGTTTATTGCAGCACTATTCACAATAGCAAAGACATAGAATCAACCCAAATGCCCATCAAAGATAGAATGGATAAAGAAAATGTGGTACATATACACCATGGAATACTGTGCAGCCATAAAAAGGAACAAGATCATGTCCTTTGCAGGGACATGGATGAAGCTGGAAGCCATTATCCTCAGCAAACTAACACAAAAACAGAAAACCAAACACTGCATGTTCTCACTTATAAGTGGGAACTGAACATTGAGAACACATGGACATAGGAAGAGGAACATCACACACTGGGGCCTGTTGAGGAGTTGTGGGGGAGAAAGAGAGCATCAGGGAAAACAGCTAATGCATGTTGGGTTTAACACCTGGGTGATGGGTTGATAGGTGCAGCAAACCACCATGGCACACGTTTACCTATGTAACAAACCTGCACTTCCTGCACATGTACAATGGACTTAAAAAAATAAAATCAACAACAACAACAAAAATAAAGTAAAAAAAAAAAACAAAACAAGAATTTAAAAGATCATCTCAAGAAAATGCCCCTGGCAAAATAAACTATAAAGTGCAGAAAACCACAGCATGCCAGTGCTGCTTGAATTAAGTGTTCTCAATCAAGCATCTGAGATGGAAAAGCCGTCTTAAATCAGGGATTAAAATATGAACCCAGCATCTTATATTCAGTCCAGCTCTCCTTCAAGTATCAAGGCAACAGAGGGACAGTTTGAAACACATAAGAAAGTAGGGGATACAGTGCACATCAGCTCGTCTTCAGCGATCTTCCAGAGGATGTGACTTGTTGGTCCAAGAAATCACTGGGGAAACTGCAGCAAAAATATAAGGGTGCACATTTAACAGATGTATCAGATCTAGGATAAACATAAAGGTAGAAGAGGAGTGAAAAAATAATATATGCATTTTATAGAACACAGTAGAAATAATGCAGCTAAAAATGTGAGAGGTAGCACAGACCTAAGAGAATAAGCTCACTAAGTAAGTGTCAGGTCATAGTTGGGAGTGAAAGAAGGCCATTAAAAATTGTCCAATGAGATAATAAAAGGTTAAATAAGATAACAGAGATTTAGGCCAGGCGTGGTGCCTCACGCCTCTAATCCCAGTACTTTGGGAGGCTGAGGTGGGTGAATCCCTTGAGATCAGGAGTTCGAGACCAGCCTGGCCAACATGGTAAAACTCTGCCTCTACAAAAAAAGAAAGAAAGAAAGAGAGAGAGAGAAAGAGAGAGAGAGAGAGAGAAAAAAGAAAGAAAGAAGGAAAGAAAGAAAGGAAGAAAGAAAGAAAGGAAGAAAGAAAGAGAAAGAAAGAAAGAAAGGAAGAAAGAGAAAGAAAGAAAGAAAGAAAGAAAGAAAGAAAGAAAGAAAAAAAGAAACAGAAGAGAAAGAACCCCCCCGCCCCCGCCCAGGGATTAAGGGCATTAAAAATGTGTAAGTACAAAAACAACTACCAAAATGCAACTTACTAAGTTCTGAAGGAAAAAGAAAAGAGCAACTATCTTGATAAAGAAGAAATTATAGAATATGCAATGAGAAATATATAGAAACACAATAGGCGATATCAGTCCAAGGCAGATCAAATGGAGCAAAAATAAATAAGAATATGTATTGAAATATTATCAGAACCATCAAGTGGAATTTGGTGTGCTCCCTTGTGGTAGCCACTGGGGCTCATAAAATGAGTGGGCATGGGGGTGGTGCTCCAGCCATGCAGAGATAGGCTAAGTCTAGACCTATTCCTCATGCACTCTCAGACACCATTCCAAAAAGAGAGCCAGAGATTGCAGATGGTTATAGGGCAGATTCCCCTGGGGTAGGCATCCTGCACATAGCTGGCAAGTGGATTACGTGGGAGCAACAAATGTCAGCAGCCCCGAGAGGCTAGACAAGGGTCCTAACAGAAATATACACTTACCCTGGGCTGGGCTTTGTAGACCCAGTGGTAGATGCAAACACTTAAAATATTATGACAGGATAGGAGCAGAAAATACTACACCAACTTGGACCACCAAGTTACATTTCTTCCGATCAAAGGACACATTCTATAGTCCACAGTGTCCAAAAGTGAGCAAAGATGGCTCACATCAAATGAACATATAATGGTGCACATTAGCCTTAGAATAACAGTTCCATAAGAATAGGAAGGAATGGGCAGTAAAACATTTGCTGTCTAAAATGGGGAGAGAGGGGAGATAAAAGCATTGAAGGCTGGCTTACATATTGTTACACTCAACATGAGGGGGGCTAAGGGAGGGTCCCCCACTGGACAGATTTCTCTGCTTTGCAGGGGGATAGAAGGAGGGGCAGGAGAGGATGCTGCTGTGATGATGCAGGTCTTCTGCACATCGCCTCGTCACCTCATCAGCTGCACCTGATGCAGAGATGCAACTGCTGATGTCAGAAGCAGGGATGCTTCCTAAGCAAGAAACCCTCATTATACTTTGAAATGATGTCAGAATTCCTAAGGGCCTGATAGAGCAGGTTGTGCCTTCACCCCATTTGGCAAAATTGGGGTTAGCAGTGAATGCAGATATATTTATTGCCTGGCGGTTAAAAACAGCTCATTAGTTCTGCACCTATGTAACCTTGCTCTATTTGAATGGGAGCAGACTGGGCAAGACTAATTGCTAGACTAGTATTGCTAGTCTAGTAATAATCCTAGACTAGTATTGCTACCTGAAGTGTAGAGCAGCACCATGGCTGAATCTAATGTCTCTTCCAAGGGTGGAAAAGTTTGGTTATAAATGGGGAGATGGAAGAATAGTAACAAGCTGAAGGAATGAATAAATGGATTATGTCATGAGTCATGAGAGAAATCCAATATTACATTAACAACTCAAAAAAGGCTCAGAACAGGAGATGACATTGACTCTTAGCTCCATTATACAGACTCCTGAAAGGGTGAGGTCATATATTGCTAAGCCACTCCTGACACAATCCAACACTGACCCACAATCAGGCTGGCAAATTCAGAGTGGCAAAATTCAGGCTGGCAAAATCAGAGTGGCCTTGCCCTAGGAGGTATTTTCATATGACAGAATGATGGACTGGACTAATTATTGGTGGCTGAATGAAACTCTAGGAATGTGCCAGTGTCTTTTCACTTTTGTAATCTTTTTACTAAGGGATTCATGGCCAGAGGACTGGGGCATAATAAGAAAGATGTATTTGGCCTACTCCCAGTTGACAGAGATCCTAAAGCCGTTGCAGTCTCCAGGGAGATAAGAGTGTCTTTCACATGCTGAGGAGACGGCTAGGGAGCTGGGCTGATCATCAGAAAGACTTCGGCATGGTTAGAGAGTTGGGACTCTCTAACCCTCCGAACTCTGGGGGGACAGGAGCCTGGATATTGAGTTAACCACCAATGGCAAATGATGCAATCAATCATGCGTATGTAATGGAACCTCCATAAAAACCTTAAATGGTAACAGGGTTCAGAGAGATTTCCAGTTGGTGAATGAAACCACATGCCATGAAGGTGACACACTTCAAACTCAAGGACAGAAACTTCTGCGTTTTCTGCACCTTAGCCTATGTTCCTCTTCGTCTGGCTATTCGTTTGCGTTTCTTATAATGTCCCTTATAATAAACTGGTAAATAGGTAAATATTTTAAATATCGTTGAAATATACAAAATTAAAAACATAAGCGATGTGGCTCATGCCTGTAATCTCAGCACTCTGGGAGGCTGAGATGGGAGGACTGTGTGAGCCCTGGAGTTTAAGAGCAGTCTGGGCACCATAGCAAGAACTCGCCTCTAATAAAAATTTAAAAAATTAGCTGAGTGTGGTGTCACATGCCTGTAGTCCCAGCTACTCAGAAGGCTGAGGTGGGAGGATCGCCTGAACCCAGGAGGCCGAGGCTGCAGTGAGCCATGATTGCCACTATACTCTAGCCTGGGTAACAGAGGGAAACCCTATCTCAAAAACAAAAACAAAAACAAGAGACTACTTTGCAGACCTCAATGAGAATAAATTCGAAAACCTAGATGAAACGTAGTTGCTCAGGAAAATAGTTTGGTGAAGTTTACGCTGTTAAAAGAAAAACCTTAGCTGAATTAAGTTTAACAGGGTTTAATTGAGCAAAGAACGATTTGCAAATCTGGCAGCCTCCCAAGCCACAGTAGGCTCAGAGATTCCAACGAAGCTGCATGGTAGAAAAAGATTTATGAACAGACAAAGGAAAGTGATGTACAGAAAACAAAAGTGAGGTACAGACGCAACCGGATTGGTGAAAGCTCAGTGTTTGCCGTATTTGAACAGTTTGAGTAGTTGGCCATCTTTGATGGGCCAAAACTCAGTGATTGGCACAAGAGTAGGCCACAGTTTGTATATAGCTCTATTTAGGTTACAGTTCACAATGTACAGAGAAACCTTGAGGCTGAACTTAAAATATGTGAGGAGGCAGATTTAGGCTAAACCTGGTTTAACAATCCAATATAGATAGAAAGCTTAAATAGAACAATTTCCATAGAAGATAAGGAAAGCCTAAAGAACCACTCTGCAAAGATGCATCAGGTGTATGTACTTTCACAGGAGAAGTTTATCCAAACCTTCAATGAAAAGAGAATCCTGGTAAACTGTTCTAGAGCAGACAGATAACTCAAGAAAACTTCCAAACTCTTTTTACAGAGCAAGTATAACACTGATAGCTGTGATGGGCAGAATAGTGGACTCCATCTGGCAAAGACGTCTACATTCAAATTCCTGGAAACCATGGGCAAGTTCCTTTACCTGGCAAAAGGGACTGAGTGAATGTGCCTCAGTCATGGATCCCGAGATTGGGTGAGGACTATCCCAGAGTATTCAGATGGGAACATTGGGATCTCAGGAGTCCTTATACAGGGAAAGGGAGGTGGTAGGAAGGAGGGTTAGAGAAGATGTGACCCCAGAAAACATAGGAACATAGGAAGGTGGGGGTTGGGGGAGAGATTGATTTGAAGATTGGTTACATTTTTGTTTTTGAAGATGGAGGAAGAGACCATGAATGAGGAATGCAGGCAGCTGCCAGAAACTGGAAAAAGCAAGGACATCCTTGCCTTGAGCCCCCAGAAGATTTTAGCCCAGCAAGATTCATTTAGGACTTCTGACCTCTAGAAATACCAGAGAATAAATTTGTGCTGTTTTAAAGGCATAGTGGTAATTTATTACAGCAGCAATAAGAAACTAATATAATACCTAAAAGATAATGCTAGTAAAAACAAAAATGAAATCAGATTGGTATCATTTAAAAATATGATACAAAAATCTGAAATAAAATAATAGTGAACAGAATTCCATATTGTGTTAAGAAAGCAACACACAATGACCCAGTGGAATTTATTTCAGGAATGTAAGGATTTATTCTTGCCAAATCTATTAATATAACATATCATAATAATTTAATATCTCTAAAGAGAATAATTATCTGAGCATCTTCATAGATGCTAAAAAAAGGCTTTTTGACAAATTCAACACTAATTAAAGATAAATGCATTTAAAGAAAAAAAGAATTGATGGCTATTTCCTTAACATGATAACAGTATATATAAATCAGTCCTAAGGCTTGCCTCTTATTTAATAGAGAAACCCTAAAAGCATTTTAATTGAGATCAGGACCAGGGTAACATTATGTTGGAAGTATTAGTTCACTCAATTAGATATATCTCTACATCACTGTAGGTACAAGAAAAGATGTTGAGGCTGGGCGAGGTGGCTCATGCCTGTAATCCTAGCACTCTGGGAGGCCAAGGTGGGTGAATCACCTGAAGCCAGGAGTTCGAGACCAGCCTGGTCAACATGGTGAAACCCCGTCTCTATTAAAAATACAAAAATTATCTGGGCGTGGTGGCAGGCACCTGTAATTCCAGCTACTCAGGAGGCTGAGGCAGGAGAATCACTTGAACCCTGGAGGCAGAGGTTGCAGTGAGCCAAGATCGTGCCACTGTACTACAGCCTGAGAGACAGAGCAAGAAAAAAGAAAAAAAAGAAAAATCCACAACTTGAGTTCAATCCTGATGACACATCAGACAAACCCCAATAGGGGGACATTTTACAAAATAACTGGAGTGTACTCTTGAAAATATCGTGACTGATAATGAGAAGTTGAGGAACTGTTCCAGATGAAAGGATGCTGGAAAGAGGTGAATTTCCTGCAATGTGTGATTCTGGATTGGATCCCAGGCCAGAAAAGCAAAAAACAATGAATATGACATTATTGGGATAATTGTTAACATTTGAATATGGAATGTGGATTTGATAACTGCATGTAAAAATGGTAAATTGCTTGATTTTGCATAACAGTTATGTAAGAGAATGTTTTTGTTAGGAAATGCCTCCTAAAGCATTTATATATAAAGGGAATGATGTTTGCGAATTACTTGCAAATGATTCAGAAGAAAAAGGTGTGTGATACTTGGAGAAAGTGAGAGAGAGAACAAGAAAAAATGAAGCAAATGGGGTAACAGTTCTTGGAACTATTCTTGCAACCTTTCTGTAAATGTAAAGTTACATCAAAATAGAAAGTTATACTTTTTCAACATTAAAACTTAAACTTTCCATGTGTCTCCTGGTTTCTGCCAGTCTTCAGTTCACAAAAGGAAACCTTTTTCTTGGGCCATTTGAAAGCTCTTTATTCCGAGAGAAAAGGTATAGATAGGCTTGTTCTGACAGGCGAATTTTCAGAGTACGTGTGGATGATTTCAAGTTACAGGTAATTATCCCCCAAGCCCGCAAACAGAAAAGCTGTGAATCCACTAAGAGAAATTCAAGAACATACCTAGGTCGCAAGTCAAGTCACATTTCTTTCTGGATGACACTTACTTACTTTTAAAAACCTAACCACATAATTACATCATGGTATATTCTACAGATGGGTAACTTAAGAGAGGTTCATGCATGGAATTTTAACTCTTCCTGAAGCAGTGTTATAATTAAGAGGTGCTGATGGTGTCATAAGAAGCAGAAGGGATGGTTTCTGCAGACGCAGGCTGACTCCTGCAGCTTCTCTGGCCTCTTCCCTTCCCCTTTGGCACATCACCTCTGTACCAGCCACAGGAACAAGTGTAATGTCCTGAATGTACCAGGCGCTCTCCTTCCTCACTGTTTGTATTTATTTCTAGAATGTTCTTCCCCGCCTCATTATCCCAGTCAGCTCTCAGCCTTCAAGATTAAGCATCATTCCCTCCACAGAGCCTCTCCGGCCATTCTTCTGGGTTTCCTCAGAACTGTGAGAACCCCTCAATTACGGCCTCATCTATACCTGATTCTGGGTACCTGTGCTCAGTTGCAAATTGCATTTCCCTGGGCAGGTGTCTGCAGTTTCAAGAAGCAAGCAATGGACCGATCAGAAAATCACAAAGCATTATATACAATTTGTTGCTTGTTGCTATCTGGCAGGATATTTTAATTAATATTGCTATTCTCTTCCAAGTCTCACTTCTAATGGTATTAATTTAAATTTCACAATGGAAAGAGCCCAAACAGAGTATTTGCATTAATATATCTGCTCCTTTCTCCTAAGCCTTTCCAATTTTTGCTGTGCTTTTTTTTTGTTTTTGTTTTTCTGAAGGCACAGGGTTTCCAATATTTGGACCAAATTGGTAGGCATCTTTGGTGATTTTCATGCTGCTTGAAACATAATATGATTTAGCTTGAAATGGAATATGATTTAGGTTTTGAAATTTCAGAGAATCTGATTTTGGTGTCCTGCTAGTATCCAAAAGCAAACTGTAAATTTACAATTTGTAAAAAAATTTACAAATTTATAATTTTAATTTTTAATTGTAATTACAATTTGTAAATTTACAGTTTGCTTTTGGATACTAGCAGGACACCAAAATCAGAATCAGAATTGGCCATAGTAAAAAGAGCATAAATATCTTTCTTTCTTCCTTTTTTTTTTTTTTGAGTAAGGTGAAAGCAAGTTTATTAAGAAAGTAAAGGAATAAAGAATGGCTACTCCATAGGCAGAGCAACCGGAAGACCATGAATTTCTAACCTACATAATTTTATGGACAAACAGCAGGAATAGCTATTTATTTTACAAATAAAAGCCAATTGGCCAGGAGCGGTGGCTCACATCTGCAATCCCAGCACTTTGGGAGGCTGAGGCGGGTGGATCATCTGAGGTAAGAAGTTCAAGACCAGCCTGGCCAACATGGTGAAACCCTGTCTCTACCAAAAATACAAAAATTAGCTGGGCATGGTGGCAGGCACCTATAATCCCAGCTACTCAGGAGGCTGAGGCAGGAGAATTGCTTGAACCCAGGAGGTGGAGGTTGCAGTGAGCAGAGATCATGCCTCTGCACTCCAGCCTGGGCAACAACAGCAAAACTCCATCTCATAGAAATAAATATAATGTATGTCATTTATCTATAGATGACTACCTGTGTGTGGTCAATGGCTGATCATATCTGCTTATTGGTAAATGCACATAACTTTTCCTCCTTATTAATATAGCACTGACATTAAAAACTGCAATTTTATCATCCATTAATGTGAAGATAAATGTCTTTCCAAATTCCTGGGGTTGACCAGGTGCAGTGGCTTTCATCTATAATCCTAGCACTTTGAGAGGCTGAGGTGGGAGGATCATTTGAACAGGAATTCGAGACCAGACTGGTCAACATGGTAAAAACCCATCTCTACTAAAAATACAAAAGTTAGCCAGCCGTGGTGATGCATGCCTGTAGTCCCAGCTACTGGGGAGGCTGAGGCAGGGCAATTGCTTGAACTCGAGAGATGGAGGTTGCAGTGAGCCAAGATTGTGTCACTGCACTCCAGCCTGGGCAATAGAGCAGGACTCCACCTCAAAAAAGAAAAAAAAAATTCCGGGGCTGTTTGATACAATTTATCTCTCACTATTCAAATTTATTATCAAACATTAATCATAGAATAACATGAATTCAGGGCTTACTTTTCAGGTATTATCTCATGAAATCCTTGTGTATTATTATGTATATGTCTTATCATCTTTTAAAAGTTGAGAAAATTCAGCCATAATAAAAGAAGTTAAATAAATTGTCCAAGAAAATCAGTATAGTGTAGAGACGAACAGCACAGCTAGAACCAGACTCCTGGGGTTTGAATTTCACCATTTATCAGCTGTGTAATCTTGGGAAAGTTACTTAAGTCACTCTGTCGCTTAATTTCCTCATCTGTAAAATGGGGATAATGATAGTACTGACCTCACAGAGGGTTAAATACATTAATATATGAAAGCACTCAGGAGAGTCCTGCACCATATAAGTGCTGTAATACTGTTCGCAAATGGTCCTCAAATCGGGAAGCAATAGAGCCAGAACTGACCCACAAACCAATGTGACCCACAAAACTATTCTCATAACTATTTATGTCCCCTAATCTGATCAACACAAATCCTCTCATATTATTTTTCCTGGTTTAATGCTCTTGAATGTCTGCCTATTCCTTTTAGGACAGAGATTGCATCCTTTGATGTCACATGTAATTAGGGTGATCATATTTTTGGTTTGCCTGGGATGGTCCCAGTTTGTATCTCTTGTACTGGTATCCTGTTCAATTTGGCATTTGTCCAGAATTTTTGACATTTTAACTTAGAAAATAGTTTAAAATGCAACTGTTTTATAGATCTATTGACTAGTTCATTGGTAAACAAATATATATCAATATTTATATAGAATTAATATAAATAATTAACTATTTTTAGTCCTCCTCCGCCATGGTCACAACATCCCATTTGGAAGATAAATTGTATCATATTCTCCATATAACAAGCTCCATAAAATAGGCCCTGGTTGCCTTTTCAGCTCATCCTTCTCTCCTCCTCCCCTTGCACCATCACAGAACCGATCGTAAGTTCCAAATGAGTCTTGCCTTCTGGTTGGACTGACTTCCTTTTCCATCCTGTGTTTGGGTCGCTCCAATGTTGTCTTCAGGATGCGGCATAAACCAACCCCTTGGAAAGCTTCCCTTGATTCCTCGGAGTTGGATTGGAGTCCTTACCTGGCTCTTACGGCGCCACGTTGCCTGTCAAAGCACTTTGCCCTGTGCATTCTAACACCAGGCTGCACTCCCTGTGGAGAGGGGGTTTGGCACAGACGTGGTCCTTTAGATTCTTTCTGTCTTTATTTGTTGCATGGATGAATGAGGACTCATTTTTGCCTATTATCTTCCCCCTATATATCAAAGCTGAGTAAGGCTGCATTTCATTCTGCAGTCTGGGCAGGATTTTAAGGAGTTCTGCACATGCTATACTTTACTTTCTTCTTCTTCTTCTTTTTTTTTTTTTGAGACAGAGTCTCACTCTGTCACCAGGCTGGAGTGCAGTGGTGCAATCTCGGCTCACTGCAACCTCCGCCTCTTGGCTTCAAGCAATGCTCGTGTCTCAGCCTCCCAGGTAGCTGGGACTATAGGTGTGTGCCACTACATCCAGCTATTTTTTTTTTGTATTTTTAGTAGAGACGGGGTTTCACCATGTTGGCCAGGATGGTCTCAGTCTCCTGACCTCGTGATCTGCCCACCTCAGCCTCCCAAAAGTGTTGGGATTACAGGCATGAGCCACCACGCCTGGCCCTTTAGTTTCTTATATAGCATAAGAAGCAAGGCCTTTAGAGTAGAATCACTATTGGAAAGGTAAGAAAAATGATGAGCATTCTCTGACAGCTTAGACTAACCCAAGTCTGACCTTAACCATACCAGGGTGGCCACTGTTGTCAGCCCTGCCATTACCCAGCTCTCATGGCAGAGCTTTGGCTGGAATTTGGAGCCTACTTGCCACTCCATGACACACCTCCATGCACGCAGTGGCGCTGACTCTGACCTACACCCTAACGACCTTCACCCCAAGTCTCCTCAACACCTTAGAGGTCAACCTCACCTCCAGCCCATTTAACCCCAAACCCTGCCCCTGCCCCATCTCTTGTCTGAGCATCTGAAACAGAAAAGTCCAACAGTGCTAGTAAGGCAGCTTTAAAATAAAATGGAGTCCCTAAGACGTGACAGGGAGAAGAGAACCTGGGAAGCTCTGTGAGAGTAACCTAGAGCAGGACAGTGAAGGTTTGGTTTGTTCTTCTCATCTCAAGAGGTTCAGGCAGTTCAGAAGGTGGGCTTGCATGCTCAATTCTTGGTTGCCTGTGACTGATGATGGAGATTGGTGGTGCTGGTGAATACCTTTTTGTCTTTCTTATAACTTATATTAACAAGCTTTAGAATCCACACCACTTAAATTCCCTTTCCCATACTCTTTCATTCATATAAATGTCCTGCATTCTGTTTTATTCTTTACCAATGATGTCCACCACTTACTGGGGCTTGCCCCCTGCCAGGGTCTGTTCTAAGTAGGCCCACCAGCCAGGCTGGGATTTGAACTCAAACTAGTTGGGGGATCCAGCATCCAGCCCCGTGATCATAGTGCTATATGGCACTAACACACGGCTATGTCACTCACAGTCACCTTTGGCACATACTGTCACTATGGGGGAGATGAATCAAAATGAGCAAAACAATGTGGTCAGAGTGTGGCCGCTGAGGGTGGAGCTCAGTGTGGTCTAACAGCCCAGAGGGAGTGGAGCAAAAGGATCAAGAAGCATCCCTGCCAGAGGAAGGCCGCCAAGAACTGACCGTCTGCTCCACACAGTCACGGGACACATGGCCACAGCTGCCAGGAGCTCTTCTTGGCCCTCAAAGGATGGCAGGCAGTATCAGCTTTTGTACACAGTGGGAGAAATAAACACCCATCAACCTGTTCATTTTTCTCTATTTTGCAACTCACTTAGAAGTTGTTGCTTTCAAATCAAGCCAAAAATTATTTCCTGAGTCATAAGTGCTACTTTCTGAGCTGTGCTCTCCCTCTGAGTTTGTCCTAATTGGAAAATGACCAGGGCGAGTATGCAAGGCATTTCAGCTGCCTCTCCTGCCTCAGGCACAGGGAACAGGAAAAAGAAAGAAAGGAAAAAGAAAAGAAAGAAAAGAAAAGCAAAAGAAATTGAACAGCAACAGAAAAGAAAAAAACAAACCCTGCCCTCTAAATAAGTCTGAAAATTAATTTTTGAAAATCCACCAAAAAGAAGACAGTTTAAAAACATTGATTTAGACCATCTTGTACAAAATACATTTTAAAAAATGCTCTGTTGGATTTTCGAATTTCAAATTCTTCAGATCTGGTTCTTATCATTTCTCTCAAAGTATTTTATAATCAAATTTCATGATAAAAACACTTTTAAATTAGTTTTTTAAAAACTATCAAAACCTGAAAGAATGAAGGCACTGAAATCCCATAAGTGATTTCATCAATGGAGGGCTTTGAACTGTTGAACCCCATTGGAAGACAGCAGTTTTCCTGGCATTTCTGTACATACGGTGGCTTATTTTGCATCTGTTCTCATTCAATCCAATAAGATACAAGGAGCGGGTAAGGCCACATCAAACACTGCATTTGGGTGTTTAGTGAGTTCCCAAGTGTGACTAGGCAGACACTTTCTAAGTAACCCACATCGAGATTTCCTGCCCACCATGTGGATATCCACTGAAAGATGGCTTGCTTTATGGATTATGAAATGGCAAAGTCTGAAAACGCCAGTTATTTTGAATAAAGTATCCCTACATCTGCTCTCTGGTAAGGAACTTAGAAGGAAAAAAAAGCAACAGGTAATACCATGTTGCCCCTGCACACATGCTTTCAACAACTAAAGTTGCCAAGATTATGTGAAAATGATCTCAGAAATAATTAACCGGCCATTGAGTGGTGGTGGCAGGGCTCAGGGATGGGGAGGGTCCCAGATGCTTGTCATTTACCCCCAAAGTGCAGTTAAACATTCTTCCTTTCAAAGTTCGCCAGGGGTGACTTCATGGAGAATGACTCTCTGACTCATCCCTGATCAGCCTTATGTCTTAAATAATCTGTGAATACCCGTTTATCTTTTCCATGACACTAGACTGAAAATCCCTTAGCTATAAATTGAGTTCCCCATAAAATAACTGTAAAGTTAATATTTAGAGGTCAGCCCATTTATAATAGTGCACTTTGGAAATGTCTTAATGTGACCAATGGCGGGGGGCAAGGTCGTCCTGGTGTGCAGGATATCACCTCACCAGCCCATACCCCGAGGAGACCAGCTCAAGGGTGGATTCTTCTGCTTTGTCTTATGTTTGCTGGGAATGACACGGGGTTGGTGTGGGGCAGGTCGAGGACAGTTAAGATGAAGAACAAGAGAAAATAGAAAAAAGAAGACACACATAAACGGCTATAACATGTCCCCAAAAGTCCAGTTTCCTTTGTTTTCATCTTCCCTATCACCTTTCCTGTTGTCATTTGGCTTCTTGTTAGACTAATGACCTGCTCTCTATAAGGAGGCATCTAAGACTATAGCTCTGGAAATTGGAGGGGCCGAACAGGGTGCATGGGAACAGCAATATTCTTTGGTATATTAATTTTAAACTTCTTAATACAGATGAAGAAAATATTAACGCAGAGAAGATATTAATATAGACGGCACCAGTTAAGTCCACACATCTTTGATGGACGTTTTTCCTGCAGATGGATTCATTAACTAGGGTACTGTTAACATCCGTGCCTCAGTTTTGCCTCAGTAGAGGTGGTAAGGACAGTACCCAGCTGCCTTAAGTGACACACCTGCCTAAGGTCTGTGCTCAGAGTAGAAAATTTGCAATGGTTAATTTTGCCAGCTGAGCAAGTGACATGGCCACCAGGAGTGTGCGTCCCCCTCCAGAGCACAGCGAGGGATGGATGAGGATTAGAGGGGGATTAAATGATGGGGCTGAGGGTTGTTTACGGAATGTTGGTGTGTTGTCTTGGTGCTATGTTGAAACTATTGAGTGTCTTTATTTAATTTTAGAGACAGGGTCTCACTCTGTTTTTCAGGCTGGAGGTCATTGGCTCTACCATAGCTCACTGCAGGCTCAACTTCCTGAGCTCAAGCGATCCTCCTGCCTCAGCTTCTCGAGTGGCTGAGCAGCTGGGACTACAGGTGTGCATCACTACACCTGGGTAATTAAGAAAAATTTTTTTTGTCTCACTTCATTGCCCTAGCTAGTCTTGAACTCCTGGACTCAAGCGATCCTACCTTTTGGCCTCCCACAGTGCTAGGATTATAGGCGTGAGCCACTATGTGTGGCCGTTTATGAGTGTCTCGACTCCCGATACCCTGTCCCCAACTCCCAGCACCTTATCTTTATTCATCACTGCTCTGCAGAGCTTTCAGTCTTACGGCTGCTGCTTTTCAGCACCAGAGTTAACGAATGACCATCAACAAGGAAATTCCTTGTTTCCTCCAACTTCAGCTTTAGAGTGCTCTTAAAATTCTCATTAGTCCTTTTGTGCCTTTGATGCTATATTTAATAAAATCTCCAACCCATTTCCATGAAGCTCCCCCACCAAATCAATGTTTAAGTACCTCAAAGAAGATAAATCTCCCACCCTCTCCCGGGGCTCCCAAAGGCCATTCTGTTTTTTCCTTCACATCATTCCATGCTTTAAAGCATCATCCAATAAGCAAACAAGCATTGGTGTGAGTAAATGCTCTGGGACGTCTTGATGGGACAGTGAGCTGATTTGAAAGCAAAATGACAGATCTGTGATCAATGACAAAACATGGTGGAGAATGCTGTTAGAACAAGCATGCACCCCCAGCTGTGCTCTGAGCAACACGGTAAGAAACAGAAATTAGTTGAAATGACTGGATCATGCAATTATTGGGGAAGAAGCTGCCGAGGAGAATAAAAAAGTGTGAATACCTGTGTAGGTCATAGCTTCCTCCATCTTTATTTCCTGATATAGGAAAATACAAGAGTAATTTCTGTTAGCGTTAGAACTTATAAAACCATTCACTATATAGTTTTCCATGCACAACATCTAAATCCTAGGAAGAAACACATGGTGTTAAATACAGACAGTGCTGAAGCCCAACAGAGATTTCCTATCAGGTTCAAAATGAGAATTGAAAGCTATAAATGAAAAGGTTTAAGATAAAAAAATAAGAGTTCATATGAAAAAAATGGGTGGGTGTTAAAGGAAGGAGAGCCCACTTAAAAGCACTGGGAAAGGTACTTCCAGAAATCCATGTAATTCTCAGAAAATGTTAAATTTTGGTTATTTTTAGACAAAACATTTGAAAAAAATGAGCCAAAAATCATCTCTCATAGGAATAGTCTGGAAGGTGGAGAGGACGGCTTGAAGCATAACAGCATAACTAGCTCCACCCGGTGTGTCATTTTACCACTAAGGGACTTGATCAGATTTCACTAAGTAGAGTTGGTATGTCACCACCAATAAAAGTCCTATGTTCTTTTGGGGAGAAATATCTGGGTATAATATTTCTAGTGCCTCTAATGGTTGGTTAAGATTCCAAGTCTTTGCAGGCTGTTTCTTTTTTTCTTCCTTCTTTTCTTTCTTTCTTTCTTTTTTTTTTGTACGATTTAAGGAAAAGGCCAACAGATAAGCAGGATATTTGAAAAGATTTTAGCTGAGTGGGGTCAGTGACCAAAAGACCTATTTTGCAAGTCTAGTCTGCTCTTGACTGACAACTGATTCCACTAGGTGTTAACTGAGAGGTGTTGATTGAGAACTGAGGATTTGTATTTTCTTATGGGACTCCCAGAACTCAAAAGCCTTTGTGACCCTACAGTGGTGAAGATGACAGGTGGTGATGTTGATCATTCTGGGATGGGAATCCCTACCCACTTCAAGGCATATGACCCAGGAAGCTGCCCACTTTTACTGCTGATGATGCTGGCTCTGCACCAAACCCACAGAGAAAACCCAGCGGCATCACAGAAAGCTCCTGCAAACTGCACCCAAATGCCTGTGAATTCAGCCCTTCACCATTTTGGAGTTGGCATGCTGTGCCGAGGTCCATGCCCTTGCTAGCTTTAGTTCTTTCTCCTTCCTTGTATGGACAGCTGGTATTTACATTTCTGCAGAAATCTTGAGGAGGAAATGAGTATTTTCATTAACCAGGAAAGATCTGGGGCCGCCACTGAAAAGAGCTGCATCTCCATGAACCGAAGGAGAAATAAGCCAGTTTAACATGCAGAGCTGGAAGGGAACATCTGGCTGATTCCATTCAGACCCTCTTATATTTTTAGATCCCAAGTTAATGAGCTGCTCCAATATCTCTAGTTTCAGATTGGAAATACTAGCAAAAGAAATGTAATTCACTGTGTCATGGGCAGGGATCCAACTGGGAGAACTCCAAACTGGGACAGCAGAAATAGAGTATTGTGTCTTTCCATCAAAGTTCTCTTAAAAAAAGAGAATATCTTAGTTTACTTAGAGTACATCTTCTGATGTTGACAGCAATAACAAACAAGTCCCTAACACTTTTATCTCATCTTCTAACAGATGCTTCTATCAGGAATCAAAGTTTACTAATAGAATAGACCTGTGGGAGCTATTGGGAGGAAATGCTCACCAAAGCTTTTGGTGGATTAAGTTTTTCATTATTATACCCAGAGCTAAACTTAGAGATCAAATTTTATTTAGAATTGCCTGGAAAGTGTCTCCTCTAAGTATCTTGAAGTTAGTATCTCTAAGTATTTATGTTTCTATGCATTTAAATGTTCCCAAGGCAGAAAGCTCTGTAACACAAAGAATTTTCCAGGTAATACAGAAAAAAGAGTATTTTTTTTCCTTACCAACATCAAGATTCTTAGGTCTTGGGTTGCACTGCTTGTACCCTTGACAGCTTCTGAGCTCCATTAGTTGTACATGTAGCTGATTCAAAATGCCTCGTTCTACCGTGTGCACTGTATTTGTGAGCTATGAATGGAGACAGGACAATCTCTTTAAGCTAATGTCTGGTTATCCTGTTTTCAACAACCTTCATAAAAGGCATGCATATTGTCTTACCTGATAAGGATCTGTATTCATATCAAAATACTCCAAAAAGCCAGTAGCAAACTCACAGAAAAGAAAATTATGCGTCTCATTAACGGTACGCAAACACCAGTAGGTGTTGTTGTTAGAACTCGTGCAAGCACAGAAAGATCCCACTGTTGGGTAAAAAAGAAAAACACAACAAAACAAAAAGAGTGAAAAACCTTAGGCAGGCTTGCCATTCCAACGTTCCCTTATCTTTACACTTTAAAGTTCACAATTTCTTTCTTATAAATACTATGGTTTGATGTTAAGAATAATACCTTTACCCCCTTCTATGTGAGTTTTCTGTGCAACTAGGTGAAAATGGGAAAGACAGAGATCTCTTATAGGCTGAAGTCTAAGGTGAAGTTTCAAGCACATTAGTTTAACCTCCCCTTAGCTGTGTTGGGAAGTGGTTTCCAAAGAGGGGTGAGTGAGTAAAGCATGAGAATAAAAATATCAGAATATCTATCTCTCTATCAATCTCTCTCTCTCTCTCCCTCTCTCTCTATCTATCAATCAATCAGTCATCTATCTATCTGTCTACCTATCTATTTTTTGCCAAATCCTAGTCACTAGACCACCAGGGATTATTCTCTTTTTAAAAAGGAAAAATGGTTATTTAATAAAGATATGCAACTAGTACCCTCTCTCATTCTCTACAGCAGATAGCTAAATGTCACCAATGGGGCATGAAAAGATGGGATTTTGCAACAAGGAAGGGTTTAGAAAAGCCTTGAGCCCAGCTTGGGGATTTGGGATGGTCTCTGCCACACCCTAGCCTGAGCTAGACTGTGACCACAAATATCTTTTATAGCTACATAGCTCCCTGGTTAACTTGTAGAAGATATGCTGAAGAGATGTCCCATTTATAATAAGCTTACCCACTCTTCTACTTACAAAAGGGCAAATGTTCCACATTTGCTGACCTTTCTTGAATTTCAGAAATGTGCTGCCTAAGAAATATTTTTTTAAAAGATGGGGTCCGTCTATGTTGCCCAGGCTGGACTTGAACTCTTGGGCTTAAGTGATCCTCACCTTCCCAAGTAGCTGGGACTACAGGCATGCACCACTGTGCCTGGCCCAGCAAAAATTTTTTTAAAACAACTATTGGGTTGGTGCAAATGTAATTGTGGTTTCTGCCTTGTTGAAATTTGCCATTTGATATTGGAGTACATTCTTAAATAAATGTAGTTATGTTGATCATCATTTTAATGGGCACTTCTTGCTTTTTTTTGCTAATAACATATTACTTGCTGTTTATTTTAGACTACGGAATGGTGTTAGACAAAAAGTAAATTCGAGTGATTTTCTTATTCGAGTTCAAAATGGGTCATAAGGCAGTGGAGACAACTCGCAACATTAACATAGCATTTGGCCCAGGAACTGCTAACGAACGTACAGTGGAGTGGTGGTTCAAGAAGGTTTTCAAAGGAGATGAAAGCTTTGAAGATGAGGAGCATCGTGGCCGACACGGGAAGTTGACAAAGACCAACTGAGAGAAATCATCGAAGCTGATCCTCTTACAACCCCATGAGAAGTTGCAGAAGAACTCAGCGTAGACCCTTCTGTGGTGGTTGGGCATTTGGAGCAAATTAGAAAGGTAAAAAAAGTTCCATAAGTGGGTGCCTTATGAGCTGACGGGGGAAAATCGTCGTTTTGAAGTGTCGTCTTCTCTTATTCTATGCCACAACGACTAACCATTTCTCAATCGGATTGTGATGTGCGATGAAACGTGGATTTTATACAACAACCAGCGATGATGAACTCAGCGGGTGGACCAAGAAGAAACTCCAAAGCACTTCCTAAAGTCAAACCCACACCAGAAAGAGGTCATGGTCACTGTGTAGTGGCCTGCTGCCCGTCTGATCCACTACAGCTTTCTGAGTCCCGGCCAAACCAGTACCTCAGGGAAGTATGTTCAGCAAATCGATGAGATTTACCAAAAACTGCAATGTCTGCAGCCGAGATTGGTCAGCAGAAAGGGCCCAGTTATTCTCCAGGACAACCCCTGACTGAACGTCACACAACCAATGCTTCAGAAGTTGAACAAATTGGGCTGTGAAGTTTTGCCTCATTTGCCATATTCACCTGACCTCTCGCCAACCGAACACTACTTTTTTAAGCATCTTGACAACTTTTTGCAGGGAAAACGCTTCCACAACCAGCAGAAGGCAGAAAATGCTTTCCAGGAGTTCATGGAATCCTGAAGCATGAATTTTTACGAATACACACACTTATTTCTTGTGGCAAAAATGTGTTGATTGTAATGGTTCCTATTTTGATTGATAAAGACGTGTTTGAGCCCTGTTATAACGATTTAAAATTCATGGTTTGAAACTGCAATTACTTTTGCACCAACCTAATAGGATTAGGTACATGTACTGAGCATTTCTTGTGCATTAGGAGCTTGGACAGTCCATGATGACATGTATCTGCCATTGTTGTATCACACAGATTAGTTTCACTGCTCTAAAAATCCTGTGTTCTGCCTATTCACTCCTCTCTCCCTCCAGGAATGATTTTTTTAGTTGATTAGCTAATTTAAATATTTTTACACATTATGTTCGCCAACTTAACATTTTTGCACTCTCTCTCTCTTTTTTATTTTTTTTGAGACAGGGTCTCACTCTGTCACCCAGGCTGGAGTGCAGTGGCATGATCTGCAGCCTCTGCCTCCTGGGCTCAAGTGATCCTCCCACCTCAGCCTCCCAAGTAGCCGGGACTACTGGCGGGCAGCACCATGCCCAGCTAATTTTTGTGGTGTTTGTAGAGCAGGATTTCACCTTGTTGCCAGATTGGTCTTAAACTCCTGGGCTCAACTGATCCTCTAACCTCGGCCTCCCAAGTGCTGGGATTATAGCCTCTGTGTCTGGCCTTTTAATTTTGTATGTTTTCATAATACTTAGGCACATTTGTATAGTAGTGTAATTAAGCATAGAAGGAGTGTTTATTTTAAAGATGGATATGGGTACATAGTAAAAAAATGTTTAGAGACCATTGCATTGGAGGATCTTGTATCTGGGTGGATTTGACTTTTGTTTCCTTCTTCTATTTTCATGTTGTTGAGTATTACTATGCCAAAGGCTTAAGTTGACATAGTAAATATCAGGAGTATAGCAATAATATCATTAAAATATGCAATAGAATGGATAAAAATATTAAAGCATAGCATACATAGTACTACTTTTTGAAATTTTTACTTATTATTTATATTACATATATACACAGATACACCCATATACTTGTGTGTGTGTGCATATATGTGTATAGGATCCTGATATAAAGTGCATTTTTTACTGTGGCTTGTTGGAAAAAAATTCTGAAAGCCATTGTCCTAGGATATAGGGGCACCAAGAATACATTGTGAGTTAGAAGGAGCATCAAATTTGGTATTGAATGGGATCAGTTCCTATTCGCTCCTGTGTACAAGAGCAGAGTGATGGCAGGCACGTTCCTCTCTCACTGGCACAGTGACACCCAGTGGCTGGCACGCAAAGCTTTGTTAAGTTGGCATGATTTGATCTAGACAGGGTGCCTTGCTTGTTGGTTTATTTATTCACCTAGTATTGACTAAGCAATTCCTTTGGGTCAGGAATACAGTATCACACAGACTTGGTCTCTTATCTTGAGAAACTTACAGTCTAGTGGAGAGGACAGCAGTTAAGCAAAAACAAAAGTGAAGAAGACCTATGGTTACAAATATGATACGCCCCATGGGGGAGAAACAGACTTTGCTGACAGAGCATATCAAAGGGGCGGACCCTAGTCTGAGGCACAGGGAGGGTGTTCATGAGCAGTGACATTGCAACTGAGGTCTGAAGGGTGAGTAGTGTTTGCTGGGCTCGGGGCTGTGGGCAAGAGGCTTCCAGGAAGTGGGAGCAAGTACAAAGGCCCGATAGGGAGCTTGAGATGCTTGAGGAATAAAGAGAAGCTGAGTGGCTGAAGTAGGCAAGAGCAGGAGGCAATGATCCCAGCCCAGGATTGGATGGAGCACGTGGGGTTTTGTTGGATATATTAAGGATTTTTCTACAGTTGACTTTATTTTTGAGACAGGGTCGCACTCTATTATTGCCCAGGCTGGAGTGTGATGGCACGACCACAGCTCACTGCAGCCTCAGCCTACTGGGGTCAGGTGATTCTGTTCTTTAGCTTAAGAAAAGCAGGTGTCATTAAAAGATTGCCCTAGCTCCGCTGAGCAGGATGGACTGGTGAGGACCAGAGGGAGCCTGGAAGACCACAGAGGGGGTCTGGCAGTGGCCGAGGTAAGAAATGGTGGTGGCTTGAGCAGGATGGCCTCAACTCAGATGGTGAAAAGCAGATAGAGGTGTGAAGGGCCTCTTTATGCCATGAGCGACTATAGCCTCGTGTTTTGCAACGCTGCAGCTTTCAAGGAGCTTCCAGTCCTGGATACACCAAAGGCATGACTTCCTCAGGACTTCTGCTGGTGCCGTTCCCTCCGCGTGGAACATGCTCCCTTCCACGGGGATCGCTTCTCTCAGAGCATCCTTTGGGTTTCAGCCTAAATTTCACCTCGAAAGCCCATCTTCCCCACCTTCTCTAAAAGGGTCCCAACTAAAAATGTTGATCACTGTTTTCTTCATAGCATTGCTACAATTCATAATTATTTATTTCATTTACTTTCTTTGCTTTTTTTCTACCTGCACCCCACTAAAATATATTATGAACACAGAAAATAAAGTGTCTTGCTAAATGATGTGTCCCCAGCGATTTGAATAACCCTCAGGGATTCCCACACCACAATTTCAGAAACTATATTAAAAGTAAAATGCTGTGACTTTAAGAGTTTACTCAGCCTCGATGTGATTGTAAACAGCAATGCAAACGTGGACCCTGAAATCAAGAGGAAAGGGAAAACATAAAGTCTCCTGGACAGGCCCTAGATCACCTGCAAGAACGGCCTATCAATTCTTTGGAGTCACCAAATCCCAGTTTGAGAAATAGTGGTCCGGGTGGTCTCTAGTGAGCTTCTCAGCTAGAAGGTTGTGTGTTTCATCTGCTCTCTAGGCTAGTAAGCCTCCATCAGAGGATGTACTATTAGAACATAGGGTATGACTTCTGTGTGGCCTCAGTGAATAATGTGCACAGGCCACTAGAGGAAATATAAGTGCTCATTTAAAAAGCGCACAAATGTTATTATTCCCTATCCTAAGCATTTCATTGTAGAACCAGGTGATTTTGTGGAGTATTATTCTATAAGTCTAGTGCTGTTACTGAGGTGGACTGAGAATAAGTAGAATATGGGCCTTGCATTTAAGAGTCTTTTATCATTCTTTTACTTCCTTTTATTCCACTTACAGTATATACTTGAAAGAAAGCAGGGACAAAATCTAACTGGGGCAAAATTGTTCATCCACTTACGGGATGCGTTATTTAGCTACAGAACAGTCCCACTGGTAAAAACTATGCCAGATGCTGCGTATTATATGAAACAACATAATCAGGAGGAAAAACCCAGGGAGAAGCTTGGCATTCCCAAACAAAATACCAGAAAAAAATTAAAGAAAACAGTAATGCTTGGCAAAATGATTCGAGTTGCCAGTATGGAATAGAATATGATGCCTTTCTCGTGAGTCTTTGTAGATTCCTGGTTTTATGCTGCTGAATTTCTGATCTAGGTTATGAGCCGCTGTCTCTGCATGGTGGCAGGAAGTGGCATTTAGAACAAGTAACTTACGGTTCCAGAACGGGGCTGTCTGCCAGTGGTTGTTGTCATGCGTGAAGCAAGTGAGGCCAGGCAGGCTGCACTCTTCCCCCTTCCTCTGCCGCCTCTTCTCCTTCCTCTCCTTCTTCCGCCTACGATTCTCCTTGAAAAGTTGCAGTTTACTATCTACTTCCTGAGCAGCCTCCCTGTTCCAGGAGAAGGGATTTTTTTGAGTGTTCGGAAGGCACTTTCTCAATTAAAAATAGGCTTATTGCTGTGAGTCTTACATAAATATTTAGATGCTCAATAAGAGATAATAATAGACGATCTTCATTTTGTATAGAGGGACTTAAAATAGAATCAGGAATAGTGAGGGCATGCTGGGCATGGTGGCTTGTGCCTATAATCCCAGCACTTTGGGAGTCTGAGGCAGGCGTATCACTTGAGGTCAGGAGTTCAAGACCAGCCTGGCCAACATGATGAAACATTGTCTCTACTAAAAATACAAAAATTAGCTGAATGTGGTGGCGCACACCTGTAGTCCCAGCTACTCGGGAGGCAGAGACACAAGAATCACTTCAACTCAGGAGACAGAGGTTGTAGTGAACCAAGATTGCACGACTGCACTAAAGCCTGGGCAACAGAGCAAGACTCCGTCTAAAAAATTTAAAAAAGCAAAAGGAATACTGAAGGCAAATGCATTTAGTATTCAGTGACAGCTTTCTTAGGACCTTATCTACCTAAGAAGACCAACATTTTCCTCCTCATGTGCATGGAAACATCGATGGAAAGAAATGTCAATGTGAATGAGAGGATCCTGTTAGCCACACTCTTTGGACAAATGGCTTTTTTTTTTTTTTTTGACAGTTGAGTACCAATCAGCTATCGAGTCAAAGGTTAGATGCACCAGATGGCTTGGATTAAAAGGTTTAAAAAATTCTTTGACAAATTCTACTAAATAAGTTTGGAAAGCCTTTATTTTCTAATATCTTTTTTTTTTTTTAAATATAAACGGTTCAAACTTTGTTGAGGTTCAAATATTAAATCTCCCTCACATGTAAATTTTGCTATTATTTTAAAAAGTGTATATTGCTTCTCACTCTCGGAATTCATCACTATTCCAGGCTGCTCTAGAGAACACACTGATCACATGCAGAGAATCTGTAACCCTCAAGCATTCTCCACAGAAAGCAGTGCATGGAGTCAAATCTGGTTACTGGTCCCATCTGGGAAGTAGGGAGCACACGGGGAATGACGGTGGAGTTTAGCCTGATTCCGGACAAAGGATGCTGAGAGCATTGCCACCGTCCCTTGGTGACGTAGGGCTTTGCTTTCAACTTCACGAGCTAGGTGCCCTCCTAGACGGATCTAGTTCTTCTGGACCCCTGTACTTCTACAGGGGTCCCTTCAGCCTCTCTGAAGTGCCATGTGGACAGTCACTGACTCCCAGCAAATGTGGAAAAGAAAAGAGTTACTCACTTGAATGGGTGAAGATGGCTCTTTAATTTCTCTTGCTTTTTTACACCTTTCTCTTTATTGTAATAGCTGCAGGTGAGAAGAATAAAAAGCGAGTCTACATAACCTCGCATTTGATCAAAGTGTTCATTTTATAGAAAGAAAGCAAAATAGAAGGCAGGCAGTTAGGTTGTCAGTGTTTTAGCTGAATGAGACTTTTCGCTTTCTGCTTAAGTTTAAGCATAGTCCATTTGACTTAAATAGCTTGGGTTATCATACTCCATGACAATACGTTCTATAGGGAAAAGGGGAGAATGAGGCCAGTGCTGATCCCCCTAGCTTGTGTAACATGATTTCGGAAAGTGCAGCACCGAGGGAAACAAGCTCACCTCTGTTTATTGCAGCTGCATTCCTCAGGCTTCCTTCTCTTCAGGTGTCCTCTCACTTCTCTTAAATTCTTAATTTTATCTTGCAGAGCTTCAATCTGGAAAACATGTTTTCGGGCAATTACATGTTAAGATCAGAATTTTCTTTACAAGGTACCTTTCTTTCACCTTGTTTTCTCTGTTCTGTAATAATAGCTATTCATTTGAGATGATGCTAAACATGGAAACAAACTGGGCATAGAATATGTCTACCTCTATATTCCAATGCACGTGTTGTAGATAAACATTAGTGGATTCCTCTTTTATAACTGAATCATTTTCTCACAGAGATTTCAAAAGGCCATTAAGTCCGTTCCCAGTCTCTTCTCACACTCTATATTGTTTTCAGTAAGACTATCACGAGTTCACTGGAGAAAGACAGACAACTTTTTTTTTTTTTAATTTTCATGTAATTATAAAGAAAACGATGTGTATCCATGGTATGTCCCACCAGGCACAGCAGGGCTGGCAGGCGAGTTTGAGTGTGGAATGTATCTGACAGTACACAGCCCTGGCTAACCTCTTTGTCGATGTATGCCTTGTGGTCCTTCCACGCTCTGGCCGATTGGTACAGTTCTCTCTCACAATGGATTGTGTCGTTGGGAAGAATAAAGCACCTGCAAAACAAACCAAAACCATGCAAAATAGGTTTATGTTCTAAGAGTAGAAAACACAAAAGATAGCAAAGAGAACTTTTAATCCTCAAAACTCTTAATGTTGACACATGCAGTAGCATTGAGCTGATCCAAGGCCAGCATCGATGGGAATACATTCTAGCCACCAGTGAGGACAAAATGACACAGGGGTGGATGGTGTCACAGCTCTGTGACTAAGATCATGCCTGAGATCACTTTTCAAGGCAGTTCTCAACACAAACACCCCCATGAAGAGGATACCACCAAAAAACTCAAGATCAAATAGACAAAGTATAAAAGGGACTTTTCACGTAGTGATACAAATGGCTCGTTTGAAGAAAAGCAGATTCAGAAGAAGAGTCTTCATTCCACTAATTTGGTTAAAAAGAGAGTGCCTTAAGTACCTTACTTGGTTTTGAAGTAAAGAAACAGCCCCAGGGATAGACACTAGGTGGGATGTAGGGTTAATCCATAATGTAAGAGAAATGAGCTCTGGTCTAAATCCCTTAGTATGTTACTGTACCATCCTCAGGCACCAGGAAACCGTCTTAGAGATAAAAATCCCAGCAGAGCTCACAGTGCCCCATCTCCCCAAAGTGATACAATTAGAGAGAACACAAAGATCTTGTTAATAAATTCAGAAAGAAAACATTTCCTAATCAAGAGAGTAAGTAGATTTTAGAAGGAACCCAAGAACAAAGTGAGTTCATTAAAGCTACGAGGAATCATCTCCCTTCCCTGTCTCCATGACTTCCATGGCCCGCACTGTGATCCGAGACGGGCTAGATGTTTGCACATCTTACATCCGTTCATAGCCTACATCATCTTTCTGGAAGCATCTCTGGGACTCACTGTCCTCCCTTGGGCTGTGTTTCATTTCTGAGGCCGTGACTATACAACTGCTCTAAGTGATAGTGATTGTGCAACATGGAAGAACTTCCAGCCTCTGAAACTGTTTCCATCTGTTTTCTAGACGCCTGCAAAGGTAACTGCTTAGGGCATGAACTCCATGCCCGCTAAGTCAAGATGTGATGGAATTACTCTGGCTGGATTCCTAGCTGATCAGTCTTAATGTGAAATCAAGCCCTAAGCACGCATCCAAGCCTGTGATTGCATGGACTCACTGTTTCTTTAACCCCCAGTTGCTATGTAGGCCGGACCTCAGGCCCTGTATTGCCATTTGATACTACTTTTTTGCCAAGTGTGAAATGGTGATAATATGGTGTGTTGTGGCAGTAACTCTGAACTCAACCCTAATGAACAAATAAAGCCTTCTTACTTGTGTGTCACTCGGACTGTGGTAGGTGGGCCCACAGCGTTGCTGCCATCTGCCAGCATCTCACCCCTATTGCCACCACTGGAAGCCTGGAGACCTCTTGGCCCCTTGTGGTCTTCATCATGACGCTTAGCAATGTTTCTTGGTTGCAACACTTGCAACTCTTCTTCTTCCAGATTTATGTCATATATTTCGCCTTCAAATTCGACGGATAAGGAACGTGTCTGCCGAGTATGGACAAATCTGGGCTTGTACTCTAGAAGTAAGGGAAGATACGTTACTATGGACATCCTGACATAGTTTAGGAGGGAAGAAAGTGATGACCTGGTCTGGAAAGGATCCTGGGGAGGGAAAGGCAGTCTGTGCTGCATTGCTGAGCACCATTGTGGTGCCTGCAATTCACGGCAGCAGAGGTTGGTTTCTTGTCCTGGCTGAGTCACTGCATGGTAGTGTGATGGATGACTTACTTCTCTGGGCTTCCAGCCCTTTATCCATCAAATGAGGGGGTTGGTCCAGGTGATCACTAGGATCCTTTTTACTCATGGCAGGCTGTGATTTTCTACATTGAGTTTTCAATGTGAACTGTTCAGGTTATTTCTTTGGATAAAATCATATTCCCAATTATGGTATTATTAATAATGACTATCCTTTATTGAGCTTATATACTTCGTATATATCTCTAATCCAGAGTCTGGAAAGACAGGTATTATAATAAAAACCCTCATATACAAAAATGTCAGATTGTCAATGCAGGTTCATGAATTTGGCATTATCGTCTTTATTTTATGGATGAGAAAACTGAAGTTTTATATGTCACATACATTTTGCAAGGTTATGGATCTAGGACTATAATCTCTCAGACTATGAAACCTTGCCACTACATTGGGCTGCTTTTTCAAAAAGGCAAATGCTTTAGACACTTTCTATTTGTACAAATAGTAGAGGATTACTCTACGAAAAATTAAAATTTGCTAATGCTTTCATCAGCCAACTCACTTTTATACCTGGCAGAGGAGAGATAAGGCAGGGGGCGGGCAGGCAGGGATGGGGAGAGGCCAGCATGCTTTCTGGTGACTGTGGAACCTTTTCAAGAGTTTACGTCTACCAGATAAAAACTTTAATGTGCAAACACTGGATGCTTTTAGGCTCTGCAGAGGCATATTCATCTGGCCTTATCTCTCTAGCTTGCTGCTAACATAGAAAGAAGGGGGACATATTGGCTGTGGAATCAGAATTGTCACGCTCTGAGATGGCTCTCAGCAGAATCCTGCAGTGTCTACGTCAGGGAGCAACCTCAATGACAGTAAGGGGATCACTAAGAGTGCTTACAGGTTCCATCCTTGTAGAAAGGGTAAAAATCGTCTCCTGCTCTCAAATACACAAGATTCCATACCATTTGAAAGAGCTGCCCTAGACTTCTGTTTGTGCCTAATCCTGAAAAATCAACGTGCTTTATGTTCAGTGCCTGGGAAACAAGGTCTAACTTTCTGGAAGAGAAGACGGCACTCTTACTTCTAAGCTGAATGTTGCTAATCAGCTTCTGCAAAAGGAGCGTGCCAGGGGTCCTCGTCACTTAATGATTTTTTTATTTGATAGAGTTTCGCTCTGTCATCCAAGCTGGAGGGCAGTGGTGCAATCTCGGCTCACCACCACCTCCTCATCCCAGGTTCAAGCGATTCTCCTGCCTCAGCTTTCCGAGGAGCAGCTGGGATTACAGGCGTGCCCTACCACGTCTGGCTAATTTTTTTTGTAATTTTAATAAAGACAGGGTTTCACCAGGTTGGTCAGGCTGGCCTCAAACTGCTGACCTCAAATGATCCACTCACCTCGGCCTCCCAAAGTGCTGGGATTACAGGCATGAGCCACTGCACCCAGCCTTATTGATTTTCAGAAATTTGATATCTTTGTGTGAGTTATTAGACCTGGAATTTTTCTCTCAGGGAAGAAAAAAAATCTCCCAAATCAAAGATTCTTAGCATTTTGGCTTATAGATTCCTTTAAGAATTTGTTAAAAATTGTTAACATTGAGACAAATGCGCATATACACATGGAAAATACTTAACACTTTTGGATGAAATATCAGAACACATGACCCTAAAGCCCATATTGTGGAGTTGACAGTAAAAAGGCCAGTTCGAAGGGCTTCCATTGTTCTAGTGTCTGATTTGAGTTCCAAATCTTTGACATAGAATTTAATTTACTTAAATTGTTTCTTTCCTGACCAGTATAGAAATAAATCACCATAAATTGAGTCATTTTTCATATTACTCCACTAGGTGGTACTAGATTCATTCTTTGGTGGAAGGTGTCAGCCTGTGGTTTTTCACATTTATCTAATCATAGGTTTCTCATAGCTGCCTGATAGAGTTTTTATCAAGAAAATGCTAGGAAGTGCCTTTTCTACTGAATTCGTCTAGTTTGACTCTGCCAGTCAACAAGATCCAATAATTTGACAGAATTAAAAAATATATATATTGTCCTAAAACAGAGATTAAAATACGTGCCTTAAAAAAGTGTGAATGCTTTTCCTCTTAAAATTAAATGCATACACACTCTGAAACCTTGTATTTACTATTTTTTTAAAAAGCAACTTAAGGCAGACAAATCAGGACACTGGCATTACGGTGAAATAAAATGGACTTAAACCATAGGCTTTGCCTTTTGGAATAACCATGTTATGAACTCTTTTATGCGTGCACATGTTTTGCATCTGCTGCTTTTACTAACTATATTTTCATTCTATGCTTAAGTGAAATGTCTACAAAGCAAGATGTCACATTAATCTTAGCTTTCTTATTATAAATAGAACAACAATTTGCTTTTAGCCCAAAAACGGTGCATTGATAATATCTAAAATGTAGAAGGAGCAGCCCTTTCGTCTCTCTGTCCTTTATTCCCACAGGCCTAGGCCACCATGGAGATGGTCACAAAAGCGTGGCTTACTTGGAGTCCCCTGGTTTCTCAAGAATTGCCGTTGACTCTTTCTCTGGCTCCTGCTGGCACGATAACCGGACTCCCTACAACTGCACTCTTTGTCTTTGTTATGGAAGCCGCGAGCATAGAGGTTCCGCGTGCTCTGCCGGACTGAGAGCAGGTCACTGGGTCCCTTACATTTGTGAATTCGAAGCTTGCCAGACGTATCCTCAATGCATTGCCACTTCTGCAAAAGCCAACATGAAAGCAGTTTACCGATTCTGGTCCAGGTGTTATTTATTAAGAGCCGCTGCCTTAGCTTTTTTCTTTTTCGGAAGCACTGGCAATATCATTAAGGAGGGTGAATGGAGAAAGGCAAGCTCTTAAGTGACCCTGCAATAACTCGACTCTCAGTCATTTCTTTCACTGTAGGCAAATACAGATGACAACGAAATCATTGGAAGTCAAACTACCTCAATGACACTAGAGTCAAAGACTGATATATGAATCCTCAGCATGCAGACTAAACAGTCTTGAATGAAACACGTAAAAGCCCTTAGTTCACTGAGACACACAGTGCAGCTGTCAGGACTGCTTTCACCAGACCCCTCCTGCTCTGGAAAAACAAACTTGGCTGCTTTGTTCTCTGCTCCTGAATTTCTAATGTGAGCCGGGGAAGAGTGGCCCATGAGGAAGACAGAGATGAGTTTAACTGGGGCCCATGATGGGGCGAGCCAACTCTCATATACACCAGACATTAGCAAACTTGTCAGGCTTTCTTTTGCGTCTTTTCTTATCCTTCTAAGAACACTGTGATGTGGATAGGGGACAGGGAAACGCTGGGTAGAAGAAGGTGGTTTCCTGGCAAAGGCCCCACCCTCAAGCCAGGGGAACTACAGCCCTAAATGGGGACAGGCATTCCTGTTTTTGTGCCCCAAAAGTTGTTTTTGGCCCACTATGCCCCCTATCCTGTATCCATATAAACCCTGAACTCCAGGCTCCAGAAGCAGACGACGAGGTGAGGAAACAAGCAGACAAATGGTGGAACAAGGTGGCAGAGAAACACAGGAGAGGATGAACCTTTGAACACCTGAGATGAGCTTGGTAAGGGGTGGTCAGAGAGGAGTCTGGCGGTCCAGTGGCCAAACTCCAGGGGAAGATCATCTTCCCTCTCCATCCCTGCTTCTGGCTCCCTTCCCCATCCATCCCACTGAGAGCCACCTCCGCTGCTCAGTAAAACCCTGCACTCATCCTTCAAGCCCGTGTGTGACCTGATTCTTCCAGGATGCTAGGCAAGAGCTTGGGACACGGAAACCTGTCATATTGGCCCTCTGCCCTTGTGAAAAGGCAGAGGGTCCACTGAGCTGGTTAACAAGCTGTCTGAGGACAGCAAGGCTAAAAGAGCATTGTAACGCTGGAGCCGCAGGCACCCACCCTTAGACACTACCACAGTGCTGGAGCCGGAAGCACTCACCCCGGCTCCTGTATCTGCCCATCTGCGTACTCCCCCTCTCGTCAAGGGTTTGAGCAGTGGTGGTGACCTAACAGGTGTGCCACGCCCCTGTTGCACATCCTGCGAAGGGGATCAGGGAACCCTCCAGTTTCAACTGCACACTCAACAGAGAGTGGGCATGCTCCTATGTAAGGCAGAGTTCACCTTCCCAACTGACATATACGGGGAGCTAGCATTGACTTTTTTAGTATGAGCCTTCTAACATGCCTGCACAGAGGCTGCAGGCTTACGTCTGAGTAAATATGACACTGCCTCAGGACTAAATGTCCTCGCACTTACTGAATCTCAACCTGGCTGAAATAATAACTCTTCACTTTGGGGGTCATTTCCTGGGATCCTCCACATCTAACTTCCAGACTGAATAATTTCTTTTACATTTTATTTTCACCCTTCTCCCCACAAAATTAATTTGGAAGGCTGGAAGAATATTTAATTTTAAGTTGGCCACAGTTCTCACAGAGTTAAAATATGGTGTTATCAAACTTTTGTCTTTTTTTCCTTTCCATATAGGTCTGTCAGCTGTGTACTATCATCTGAAACTTCTCTTTATTCTTTATTTTTTTGTTCGTATCTAGTTAAAGAGTGAGAAACTCTTCTTTAAAAGGGCACATTTCTAAACTATGGACAGCACAATACTATCTGCACTATAAAAATATGTTCTTTTTTGTGCCACATACATTTCCAAATATATTGGAATAAAGAAACAATTATTAAATGAAAGATGCTCTTTCACGCATCATCTGAATGGATTTCATATCCCCCTGTTGTATCAGTACCAAATTGAGGTGACATCTTGATTTCAAAGTTCTTACTGCAAGATAAAGTTTGGCCAAGGGTCTCAGATGACTTTATAGACAACTGACACTCGTGTACAAAATGACATGCAACTATTCATGATGAAGCAACATGCAGAGTCATGGTTTGTTTTCTGTTAAGGGAGTTGTATATCTTCAATATATGTTGAATTATCAGGGCTGCTGGATTATACTATATAATCTACTATTAACAGATTATATTAGTAATATTAAAATACTACTATTTTTGGATTCTGCTATATAATCCCCAAATCCTAGAGATCAGGGCCTCTTCTGTGATTTTGCTTTAGCCCCCTATACTCTTGGTACTACTGAATTTGGTTATTTCAAGCTATATCAGGTTACAACCTTTTTTTTGTGGATTGGCTAGAATGTATTGAATGTTTAACATCTTCATCCAGAGAAACAGGAGCTCAGGGGACAGACAGGCAGCAAACAAATCATTGCTCAGGATCCACTGGGAATTGGGTCCAGGATGCCCTAGAAATACCCAAGTCCATGAATGCTCAAGTCCCTGATATAAAATGTAGTATTTCCATATAACTACATACATACTCTTGTATACTTTATCTCTACATTACCTGTAACACCTAGTACAATGCAAATGCTATGTAGATTGTAGTTATTCTGCAGTGTTTAGGGAATAATGACAGGAAAAAAGTTTATGCAGGTTCGATACAGATGAAATCATCTTTTCCTTTTCAATTCTTTCAATCTGCAGTTGGCTGAAGCCATATATTTAGAACCCATTGATACAGAGGGCAGATTTTACTTACACAGACACAAAAAGGCAACACAAAAAAGAACAGACTAAGGACTAAGTTAGAGATGATTTAGCTTAAAAAATGTGCAGTCAACTTAAACACAGGGAGTTAGGTCAGATGAGTGGTTCTCAAACTTGGCTGGACACTGGGACTTTCAGAAGCTCCCCAGATGATTCTAATATGCAGTTGGAGTTCAGGCCACTGCTTTACATTAGCAACTGCTTACTGGACAGTTTTGCAGCTGGATTCTATGGGGGAAGGCAGTAGGGATATATTTAAGTGTAAGTAGCTCAGATGCATGGGTCTTTGAGAGGGATGCATGTAATTGGTGGGAGTGGTGTATGCAAAGGAAGCTGTGTCTAGAAATGTACCGACGTAAGCAGGTCGGAAAATGACTCCAGTTGAATGAATGAATACTACCAGTGCACCTCTGCTTGCAGGACTGTGTTTTATTTAAGGGAAGCCAGTTATCCTTGTGCTCGCTCCACAAGGATAAATGACAGAATTTTGACCTAGCTGAAAACTGCATGGGGCCTGTTCCATGTTTCTGTCATTTAATGTGGAGATCAGTGGTTTCCAGGCCTGGGTTTGCGGCACTCACAGACCCACTTACAGCATTCATGGCTGTCCATTTAGCTTGAGGATGTGCCATGAAATGATCAAAAAAGTTCTCAGAACTGGGTGTGGTTGCTCACGCCTGTAATCCCAATACTTCAGGAGGCCAAGGCCCGTGGATTGCTTGAGCCCAGGAGCTGGAGAGCAGCCTGGGCAACATGGTGAAACCCTGTCCATCTCTGCACACACACACACACACACACAAATTGCTCAGCATGTTGGCACATGCCTGTGGTCCCAGCTCCTGGGAGGGAGGCTGAGGTGGAAGGATCGCTTGAGCCCAGGAGGTCAGGGCTGCAGTGAGCTGAGATCATGCCGCTGCGCTTCAGACTGGGCTCCGAAACTGACAGACAACTCCATTAAGACATAATTATATGACATGTAGAATTCTTGCTGGGGGAAGTATTGCCAAAATAAATAATTTTTTGTAACTTCACAAAGTTTGGGAATTAGTGGCATTTGAGTATCTGTCTTTATATCTGTCTTAAATTGAAATGGTTTAAGGCTTATCCATCTACCTGGATGATCTCTGCCTCTAGCATTTAAAAACCAAGAGTTGACTGCTTAATGCCTAGAGAAGCAAAACAACTGGCTACTGAATTCACAATCCACAGCTAAGTGGAAGCATAAGAGGTGCTCTTTCAGACAGGAAAATGTGGCTAATTTTGTTCTTGAGGCTGGGTGCGGTGGCTCATGCCTGCACCCAGCACTTTGGGAGGCCAAGGTGGGCGAATAGTATGAGGTCAAGAGTTCAAGACCAGCCTGGCCAATATAGCAAAACCCCATCTCTATGAAAAATGCACACACACACACACACACACAAGGCCAGGCACAGTAGTTCAAGCCTGTAATTCCAGCACTTCGAGAGGCCGAGGCAGGTGGATCGCCTGAGGACGGGAGTTTGAGATTAGTCTGGACAACATGGTGAAACTCCGTCTCTACTAAAAATACAAAAATTAGTCGGGTGTGGTGGTGCATGCCTGTAGTCCCAGCTACTTGGGACACTGAAGGAGGAGAGTTGCTTGAACCTGGGAGGTGAAGGTAGCTGTGAGCAGAGATCAAACCACTGCACTCCAGGCTGGGTGACAGAGCAAGACTCCGTCTCAAAAACAAACAAACAAACAAACAAAAATTAGCCAGATGTGGTGTGCATGCCTGTAGTCCCAGCTACTTGGGAGGCTGAGGCAGGAGAGTGGCTTGAACCTGGGAGGCAGAGGGGGCAGTGAGCC
>NW_016107324.1:3931774-3939753 GCF_001604975.1 Cebus imitator
AATGGCCTAAAGTGTTTTTCGGGATCCAGTTTATATCAACTTTAATGCAAATACTAATTTTTAAAGCACATGACTGTAGTGAAAACCTGTGGTTTTATAATCACAATGCATTCAAAGAATTCTGCCTATTTTGTTTATTTTTGGCCTGCAGGAACTGAGGGTACAAGTACATTCCTGTGGAACACAAAGGTGTAGGCAGAAGTTTTAGTGACTTAGGCTATTTGGAATCCTAGTTCAATTTCCCATTAGCCAAATTCCTTGTTGATTTCCTATGGGATAGAGATGAAGGGAAAAGGTGTTTCCTTCCTGAAGAGTTGAATTTAACCACGCTGGATATCTGGCACTGTCAGACATCTGATGATGTATCACATGAAATCAAATATACGTGATGATGATGTATCATATGAAATCAAATATACATACATATATGCATATATATCTACACGCATGCATACATACATATATTATCTATACGTATTACATATATACATATATCTACACACAGACTTGGATAAAGCAAGAGCCAAAACAAAAATGTCAATTATTTTTCTACCATGGACCCTTTGAAAAAGTCAGAGATCCTGTTAGATAAAGTAATTAACTAGAGCCTTTGAAAATCTTCTTACTGGCAAGCACACTAGGAATTTTAATGAAATGTAATTTACCGCGTATTGCCACAGCCATCTTAGAACTCGATATCATGACAGTTTTTACGACTGCACAATAAAACCTTGAAATAGCTGCAACTAAAGTGGTGATCTTACTTAGAGAGTTTATAGAGGGAGGCAGAAAAAGAGAATTTTTAAAAGAATTGCTCTGAAACTCATGCAGCAAGCCATTTAAATAGTCAAAATAATGAGAAGAGATGGCATTTGGATGGCAGGAGACTTTCAGGAATCAGACGAAAGCCTGAGCTCAGGTGAGGCACCTGCTAATGGGATGTGTGGAGTCAGCCTCAGAAATGGGCTTTGTTGAATATGTTTCCGCCCTTGCGGAAACATAGCTGTCACATGGTCTCACTTTTGTCTATGCTCTTGAAGTTTATCAGTAAATCATTTAATTGCCAAATCCGATTCTCTCTATCTTCGCTGATGGCTCATTCCTTCTGCAATTTTTTTTCCTCGTTTCTGCAACTACAATTATTTCAGTTCTCCTTCTGTCTGTCTGATTTATCAGTCTGTGCCAATAATTTAGCACACAGTAATTCCACAAATGTTTCTGCACACCAACTATGGGCGAGGTGCTTGATAAAACTATTTGAGTAATTTCTTCAGTTGTTATAATTTTCTTTTAGCCTTTCCAACTACACTGGAAGTTGGAATTAAGGGCAAGGGCCATGTCTCATATTCCTGACGCATTCCCAGATGTTAGCTCAGCACAGAATGACTCAGGTATTATGTGTTAGTGTTTTTGATTGATTATATCTGCTTTTATATAAATAACACTTGATGAAGAAGAGAAGGCTGGCAATTTTGGTATGAGGATACAAATAGTGTGCAACTAGTTTGGTGGAATCATATCTAAAGAGAAATATGTCAAATGCATTTCAAATAATTTCATTAATCACCATCTTGACCACCATGATTATGACCATTTATTGAACTCTTGCTTGGTAGCAGGTAGTACTGGTCTAGAGGGCTCTTTATGAATTTATTCATTTAATCCTCACAACAACCCAGAGTGCTGTCACAAGCCATTTACTGAAGTACGATTTCATAGTAGTGAATATTACCTATATTCTGTTTGGACTTGGAATGGTGCTTTGTACTCATTGGTGTGGCTTAAAGGAAAAAGTCTGGACTTGAAAGTTTAAAAAGCCTGAATTTGAACACCAGCTCTATTACATGTCTGTGTGGTCCTGAACGAGTAAGCCATGCCACATTAGCTTTCTCAGGGTCATAAGCATTAGAGATAACACACAAGAAGAACTCAGCACATGGTAGGCACTCAACAAAAACAGCTGCTATTATTGCGCGCGCGTGCGCGCGCACACACACACAGTTTATTACTTAAAGAATGTGATCTAATGTATACTTGATAAGGGGTAGCCATTTTTATGAAGATGAGTATTGGGCTGGGATTCAAACACCTTAGTTTTAATTTTCTTTTGCTGCTCACTCTATGGCTTTAAGCAAATTGTAGAATCTCTTTGTTCTTCTTCTGTATGCCACATTGGATAAAATAATACTTGCTCCTCCTGGCCTCATGGATAGTCATGAGAATAGATTGCTTGAGTGTTTTGAAGTTCTAAGGAAAAGATGCACTATAGGAACCTAGAGCAGTGCTATAATTGGCCTTTAAAAGGTTTATCCAATCCTGGGAAAACTAATGTTTTCTGGTGGTAAACTGTATAAAATAATTATTATTTAGTGAGGGAGACAGAGGCTTTGAGTCACCAGGATGTTGGTTTGAACTCAGGTTTGTCATTCTTGTGACTTTGATCAAGTTACTTTCCCAACTGAGTTTCAGTCTCTTCATATCTAAAATGGGCATAATATGTATCTCATAGAACAATTTTCCATGTAAAATACTTAGTGCAATATTAAATGACCTCTGGTTGGTTTTCTTTCCTGAAGTATCCACTAAGTAATCATAATAATTTCTGCATTTTGAATTGCAAATATTTCTCAGATTGGTTAAGGATGTTGTTTTCTGTTCTTACTTATGTCTACTTGTGCCCATTTTCATAGTAAGAAACAAAACAACAAAAAATTGACTACACCAAAACAATACTAAGCAAAAAACCCCAAATTTGTAGGCATCACATTACCTGACTTCAAATTATGCTACAAGCCTATATCAAAACAGCATGGTACTGGCATAAAAACAGGCATATAGACTGGAACAGAATAGAGAACCCAGAAATAAATCCAAATACTTACTACCAACTGATCTTTGACAAAGCAAACAAAAATATAAATTGGGGTAAGGACACTCTACTTAATAAATGGTGCTGGGAAAACTGGCAAGCCACATGTAGAAAAATGAAACTGGATCCCCATCTCTCACCTTATACAAAAATCAACTCAAGGTGGATCAAAGATTTAAATCTAAGACCTGACACCATACAAATTCTAGAAGACAACATCAGAAAATCTCTTCTAGACATTGGCTTAGGCAAAGAACTCATGACTAAACTCCAAAAGCAAATATAAAAAACAACCCAAAATAAATGAATAAGACCTAAATAAACTAAAAAACTTCTGCTCAGCAAAAGAAATAATCAGCAGAGTAAACAGACAACCCACAGAGTGAAAGAAAATATTTGCAAACTATGCAACCAACAAAGGACTAATATCCAGAATCTATAAAGGAACACAAACAAATCAGCAAGAAAAAAGACAAATAATCCCATCTAACAGTAGGGTGAAGAAAGTAATAGACAATCTCAAAAGAAGATACACAAACAGCCAACAAGCACGAAAAAATGCTTAACATCAATACTCATTAGGGAAATGCAAATTCGAACCACAATGAGATACCACCTTACTCCTGCAAGAATGTCTATAATTAAAAAGTAAAAAACAAAACAAAACAAAATAAAAAACATGTCGGTATGAATGTGGCAAAAAGGAACACTTTAACACTGCTGGTGAGAATGTAAATGAATGCAACCTTTATGGAAAACAGTACGGAGATTCCTTAAAGAACTAAGAGTAGACCCGCCATTTGATCCAGCAACATTGGGTGTCTACCCAAAGGAAAAGAAGTCATTATGTGAAAAGGACACATGCATAGGAATATTTATGGCAGCACAATCAGCGATTACGGAAATATAGAACCCAGACTAAATGCCCATCATCCAACAAGTGGATAAAGAAAATGTGGTATATATACACCATGGAATACTACTCAGGCATAAAAAGGAACAAAATAATGTATTTTTTTATGCAGCAACTTGGTTGGAGCTGGTGACCATTATTCTAAGTGAAGTAACTCAGGAATGGAAAATCAAATATTGTATGTTGTCACTTACAAGTGGGGGCTAAGCTATGAGGACATGAAGGCATAAGAATGATGTAATGGACTTTCGGGACTCGGAGGGGGAAGTTGGGAAGCAGGTGAGGGATAAAAGACTACATACTGGGCACAGTATACACTGCTTGGGTGATGGGATACACGAAAATCTCAGAAATCTAACTAAAGAATTTATCCATATAACCAAAAGTCTATTGAAATAAAAATTTAAAAAATTGGCTACAACTTTTTCAAAGGTGCACTGCAGTAAAAGCTTAATTTTATACATAAACACACACTAGTTCTTGGTTATCCTATGTCTTATGACATAGATTTGGTCATAATGCAGGTCAAATCATGTTCTCTGAAATGTCACAACTGTATAGTAATTTTGTGATAATCTGATTATTCTTCATGCCAAAATGAACATCATAAAAAACAGTTACCTGCATGTGGACATGTGCTTAAAATATTTATCTTAACACTGGGGAATAGACAAAGACCATATTCACATCTTTGTCCAAACTGCTTCTTAGCTCAAGTCATTGTCAAATTGTCTCTCACGAATATGAAATAGTGTTACTTGTGCCCGGGAGATTTATCTCCTGTTTTCTTTGAGATGGTGTAAGATGGGAAAGAAAGGGGGAGGGAAAGCAGAAAGGGAGCATCAGAAGAGACAGAAATGTTACCTCTTATACATTTTAATCTGGATAATTACTTGTAAAAGTCAACACTGGAATGTTGGAAGACATATGATTCTTGCAATTTCTAGAAAATGAAATTGGTAAACTGATCTTGGCCAATGATTGACAACCAGCATTTGTTGAGTGTTTTCTATGTCCTAGGCACTGTCCCAGATGCTTGACACGTTTAACTCATGTATTATTTACAACAACCAATGAGGCAGGAACTATTATGATGCCCATTTTACAGATGAAGAAACTGAGGCAGAATTAGGTTAAGAAACTTGCACATAGTCAAATACCAGGAAAATGGTAGATCCAGGATATAATCCCAAACACCTTGATCAGGATACTGATGGAAAGGAGAATGGTATGAAGGTAGTGTGAGTCTTCAGGTTGGCCTTAGGTGAGAAGAGAGAGCTAAAAACATCCATGCAAGTGAGAAAGTGGGATTCACATGTAACGTTTAAGAAACCATAGAGGAGGACCTGACTATGGTGATCTGTTACGAAACGGTGGAAAAGAAGACACAGTACAAATTAAACAGAATGGGACTGTATTATACAGTTCATGGGTGAAATGCTTATTCTCATGTTTGTTTTTTTCTGACTTGTTTGCAATGAATGCACAGAAACAAAAGATCTAATTAGATGCACAACTGTTCAGACATGAGTTTCAGCATGGGTTGAAGAGGTAAGGAAGCAAGGTTTAAAGGCTGAATGGTCCACAATGAACCCATGCACAGAGAATTCAGCAAGAGGATGGCATTGGGAGCTCAATCCTTCTGGATGTGCCCTCTGGAATCAGGTAGGCCGGGGGAGACATCGATGAGCCATGCTGCCATTTTCACCAGGCTTCGGTGAGTTTCTAGAAACAAGCTGTCCGCTTTTGGAAAACTAACAATTCTAGGAGGATCTCAGTGGTAAATTATTCATGCTCTGCAGCTGGCCATAAAGGGTCAGAGGGATATACGGTGAAAGGGGTGAATTTTGGATAAGAGCATAGATCCTGGAGCTAACCCAGTTTCCACTCAACAAACTACATTCTATTTCTGGCATAATATTATCAGCTTGCATGATGTTGAGGTCCTCACAGATTTTTAAACAAATGTTTGATTTTATATTGATCCCATAGGCAAAAGACAAACTAAGTTGTAAAGATGTTGGAATTCAACAATCCATCAAAATGACTTGATATTTGCCTTATCGAAACAAAGCAGGGTGCTTTTTTCCTCTTAAATGCCAGATAATATATAAAGTGCACTTCAAAATCAGATGCCCAGGGAAATTTTGCTTTTATGTAGCTCCTATTTAAGACATCAATTCTCATGCCTAGAAGAAGAAGAAGAAAAACCAACCCAATAATGTTCACTTGACATTTGTGGATCTCAAGCTTGCCTGCACATGAGTCATCAGGGGAGCTTGAAAAAAACACTGATACCTGGGTCTCACAACCAGAGGTTCTGATTTCACTTGTCTGGGCTGGGACTTAAGCATGAGCATTTCTAAGGCTGCCCATAGGATTCTAGTGTGCCCATATGATTCAAATGTGCAGTCAGGCAACTGCCATTCATAGTTTCAAAGGGAAAATCTGTCTGGCAATTTTGCAGTGGCAGCATGTTACAGGGAAGAAAGTACTCAAAGTGAAGTGAAGAGATGCAGGTTTTGGCTTTGGGTTTGTAGCTTAACTTTTCTGGACCTAAATTTCCTCATCAGAAAAATGATACCAATCAACTTAGAAGATTTCTAAGATGCCTTCAAACTTCGATATTCTCTAGTTCTAGGCCTCCTCATCTCCAGATGTTTTAACCTGGATGGTCTGAGGTGTGCATCAGCGTTTTTCAAATGCCACCCAGGTGAGTTTATTTTTTATTTTATGTTATTTTATTTTTGTTTTTCTGAGACAGGGTCTCCCTCAGTTGCCCAGTGTGGAGTGCAGTGGCATGATCATGGCTCACTGTAGCCTCGAATTCCTGGGCTCAAGCGATTCTCCCACCTCAGTCTCCTGAGTAGCTGGTACTACAGGCACACACCACCATGCCTGGCTATTTTGTTTGTGTGTCGAGATGGGGTCTCCCTAAGTTGCCCAGGTTGGTTTAGAACTCCTGGGCTCAAGGAGTCTAGAACTCCTGCCTCAGCCTCTCAGAGTGCTGGGATTATGGGAGTAAGGCATGAGCTGCGGTGCCTGGCCCCAGGTGAGTTTAATGTGCCGCCAGCATCAAGCATCACTGCTCTTTGTTCTCTGTGGAACAAACATGCTTTAAGACAGAGGTTGAGATTTGCTCATAAGTATGCACATGTGCATGTTTGTGATTGTGTGGGGGGATGAGGCGCGCCTGTACATAAACGTGCCTATGGGTGCAATGCCCAGCTGAGAAAGTGGTGGGAATTCATACTCCGCCTCATATTAATTCAGGAACATGGAAGTAATGCAAACACATATGTCCATGTTGTCTTAATTAGTCCCCGCTGGTTGTTGTGTTCACATAGTCAAGAAGTGATGCCAAGTCTCTGGGATTCCAGCCCATTTTAATTCTTTTTTTTTTTTTTTGAGATAGAGTTTCACTCTTGTGGCCCAGGCTGGAGTGCAATGGTGCAATCTCAGCTTACTGCCACCTCCGCCTCCCAGGTTCGATTCTCCTGCCTCTGCCTCCTGAGTAGCTGAAATTACAGGTGTGTGCCCCCATGCCTAACTAATTTTGTATTTTTAGTAGAGACAGGGTATCTCCATGTTGACCAGGCTGGTCTTCAACTCTTGACCTCAGGTGATCCACCCGTCTTGGCCACCCAAAGTGCTGGGATTACAGGCATGAGCCCTGCGTCAGGCTTCAGCCCATTTTAATTCTTACTGGCTTCATAGAATTGAAAACAGCCTGTAAGATGGCCTGGAACAGTAACAACGCCCAATATTTGCACACTAGAGAAAATCTCAGTCTCACTTAGCACACTACACATACAATATCACTTAATTCTCACAAGCATGAGGTTAATTATCTCCATTTTAGAGGTGGAAAACCTGTGACTCAGGAGAAAGTAAGTGACCTATTTGAGAAGACACAACTAGAAAGTGGTGGCTGCCAATGTTCTAACCAAAACCTTTGGATCTCTTTCCTTCATTGACTTACTTCATGCACCTGCATCGACTCCACCAAACAGGCTTTAGGTGACCCGGCACAAAGATGTGGCAGGAGGGGGGCATTCACTGTCTCTTTGGGATTAAGAGTGAAGGGAAGCCGGGCGCGGTGGCTCATGCCTGTAATCCCAGCACTTTGGGAGGCCGAGGCGGGTGGATCACGAGGTCAAGAGATCGAGACCATCCTGGTCAACATGGTGAAACCCC